>NW_011478579.1:2939-3635 GCF_000754665.1 Bison bison bison | reverse complement strand
CACCACACTCCATGAATGTAGGTATTGCTTTCTCCAGTTCACAGTTGGAGAAATTGAAGAATGCAAGCTAATTTGCTCAAGGTCACAAAGGTAAGTGGTAGAGTTAGAACTTAGGATCTAACTCTGAAATTTAAGCCCTTTCATCATACCCATAGCCAGGTGAGAAAGGTGGGCCAGAGGGAGTCATTGACTAGGGAAGGGAGAAGATGACACAGGATTCACTGAGATTCTAGTCAGCATCCCTAGGCTTCTTGGGGCAAATCTGAGCCTTCAGTATCTGGACTTTTAAGTGCCATTTTATTTTATAAAAAGAAAAATTTTGGCCATGCCACATGGCTTTCAGGATCTTAGTTCCCCAAGCAGGGATTGAACCTGGGCTCTGGCAGTGAAAGCTCTAAATCCTAACCCCTGGACTGCCAGGAAATTCCCTAAGTGACATTTTGATGAAACTTGGCTTTAGTCTTCATTTACCAGTATGAGAGATGTCTTAAGCATCTTCTCAATACTCTTATAAATTGATGCATAACATTTTTGATAACTTAGTATGTTCCAGACACCCTGTTCATGCTTTCTATGCATTAGCTCATTCAGTTCAGTTCAGTTCAGTTCAGTCGCTCAGTCGTGTCTGACTATTTGCAACCCCATGAATCGCAGCACGCCAGGCCTCCCTGTCCATCACCAACTCCTGGAGTTCAC
>NW_011478579.1:1922-2775 GCF_000754665.1 Bison bison bison | reverse complement strand
ATACTCCAGATAACCCCATGTTACAGAAGAAAAAACTGAAGCATGAAGGAGTTAAGTAGCTTGCTTGAGGTCACACAGCTGGAAGTAAGGGGTCTGAATCTGAATTTGAACCTAAGGATTCAAATCCCAGGTGGTTGAGATCCATTAGCTTGTAAACTATATCATACTGCCTCAAGTTAAGCTAGTGTACCTTTTATAAGCAAATTTGCCCTTGTCCTGTATTTTGACCCAGCCATTCAATTCAGATGCAAATTCCTAAAGGGCAGACTGTATCATATTCCATATTATTGTTTTAAAATTTATCCTGAGTTCTGTATTTAGTGGGTGATGGGTAAATATCATATGACTCACATATCAAAACATTTATTGAAACTCCAATAGGTTTTCATTTTGGAGGATGGATCGCCTGATGGATAATTCATAACAGTGATCCTATTTCCCAAATGAAAAATTAGAAGATATTCTCCGAGCAGTTTTGTTTTTAAATTTTTGAATATAAAAAGTATTGGGTAGGATGATCAAATCACATTTGTTGGTTATTATTCTCATTATGTATTGCTGTGTAACGAATCACCCAAACTTAGTAGCAGGAAGTCACAATCATCTTTTTATGCTCTTTTTATTCTGTGTGACAAGAATTCAGGCAGGGAACCAGCAAGTGTGGCTTATCACGCTTTCAAAAATTCTGACGCCTCAGCTATGAAGAATCAGATGACTGGAAATAGCTTGAATGGCTAAGGTCTGGAATCACCTAGAGCAGGGGTTCCCAACCTTCAGGCCATGGATGGGTACCTAGAAACAGGGCCACACAGCAGGAGGTGAGTGGCGGGCAAGCAAGTGAAGCTTCATCTCT
>NW_011478579.1:0-1444 GCF_000754665.1 Bison bison bison | reverse complement strand
GAAGGGTTTGATCCCCACCTGTCGATAGAAGTATCAAAGAATTTGCAGCCATGTTTTAAAATCGCTACAGTTATACAGTCACTAGTGAAATTTATTACATAAAGTCTTCACTGTCCTAGTGATAAGAGAACAGACTCTATGGTTTCAATACCTTTAAATCATGAAGTTTTTGCACCTTACTTTATGTCCCTTGGTATGTTCCAGTGTCTCCTAGTTTATTGTCTGTGGAAACTTGAATAGTATTTGTATCCTGCTGTTGTGTGAAAATTGTATAAATCTTAATTATATTGAATTGGTTCATAGTATTTTTCAGGTCTACTATATCCTTCTGCTTTTCTGTCTATTCATTCTATTAATTTTTGAGAGTTTGATATTGAAACCCTCATTAAAAATCTTAATTTATCTACTTAAAAAAATTAAGGTAATCTATAGTGGAACTATATGTAACTTTATTCTGTATTTTCCAAGTCTCCTGTAAATGTGTTATCATACTTTCATAATTTAAAAAAATAAGAAAGGAAAAATAAGTCTGCATTGTCCCAAGAAAGCCAAGACCAAGTCAGCTTCGATAGAGCAATGATGGAACTTGAAAGTGTTGAATTGGGGTTGAAATTATATTACTCAGGTGTCCAACTAATTTTATTCTATAATCTTGGGACAATCTTGAATCTCCAGGTATGTCCGTTAATGAAGCACTCCCATTAATGCATGTAAGTTGCCTTTGCTCTTCCCCCCATTAGGGTAAGGGGACATTTCAGCTCCCAGCTTTTGCTTCCCTGCTTCCTCACTCCTTCCTGGGTGGTACTGTAACTTGAGATTTTCCTCTCACTTCTTCCCTGTCAAAGCCCTGTCCCATGTGGGACATTATTGGTTAGGAAGCTGTGATCCATTTGAGGAGATAAATGTGAAGCAGAGTAATCAATATCTAAGGTCACAACCCAGGTTGATAACCTCACGGTGAATGGGGCTCCCAGTTATCTAGTAAACAGTTGCCCAGGGTATTTGCACTTGCTATCTAGTAGATTCGTCATTTTGTAACCATCAGTCTTTCTGTATGTTTAGTTGTCCTAATCTAGAATCAAGTCATCTAGAATATCAGAGGGCACTCAGAGTTCATGTTTTGTTTCAATCCATGTATTTTACAGGTGAGGGCACTGAAGCCAGGGAGGTCACTAGGGAGCCTTCTCTGCAGTCAAAGGCTATGAAGGAAAGGAGTACAGAACAGAACCCAGGTCTCTTTACTGCCAATCCAGGCTCTTTTCACCTCACTGCCTAAATCCTCACCACCGCTTCCTAGACCCATGCAGTGCCCCTCACAGTTGCTTAAAAGAGCCCTACCACAGAGGCACCTGGGAGCCGAAAAGCTGAGAGACTGCTCTCTTTCTGCTTTTCCCGTTTCCTTTCCTTAGCTGTATTGAGGATAGGACTCTGGTGTGTGTGTGTG
>NW_011478578.1:24537-25028 GCF_000754665.1 Bison bison bison | reverse complement strand
TGGAGTGGACACAGAGTGGATGCTGGGTGGACACGGAGTGGACACTGTGTGGACACAGACTGGCGTGGAGTGGACGCTGTGTGGACACAGAGTGGACGCTGGGTGGACACGGCGTGGACATGGAGTGGACCTGGAGTGGACGCATCGTGGACCCCAGGACCCGAGTTCGGGATCCGCCCTGCACCCAGCACCAATGTCCCCACATCTCCCGATTCTCCTCTACCAAGTGGATGCGGCATCCCCTCGCTCCGTCGCGGTGGGGTCTGCAGTGAGGGGCCCCCAGGACCGGCAGCACAGGGAAGCATCTAGTTAGTGACAGATGCTCGGAGCTCTGTGCCCTCTGGCTGGGTCCTGGGAGCCTGCGCCCCTGTAGCCAGCCCTCCCCGCTCAGGCCCCTCTGGGAGCATCTGTTCCCCATTACGGGGGGTGGGGGGCTGGCAGGACTGTGGACGCAGCCCGTGATCTCACCACTGGAGGGTGGAGGCTGGCGG
>NW_011478578.1:21413-23085 GCF_000754665.1 Bison bison bison | reverse complement strand
AACCCCAGGACCCCAGACGGTGACCTTACTTGGAAGTGGGGTTGCTGCAGATGTCTGGAGTTACTGAGGGCCCGGGGCGGGGGGGTGCTGGGCAGATGCTGTGGGCGCCTCACCCACTTCTCAGAGCACATGTGAGCATGCGGAACGCAGCTGCCGTCCGGCTCGGCCAGAGACGCTGAAGGCGTGTGTGCAGCGTGAGCGAGGTCACTATGAGGAATCCAGCTCGTGGTTAGAATAATCTGACCATGGAGACTAATCGACCACAAATTCTTCAGGAGAAAGGGACCCCAAGACACCGCCTGCTTTTCAGCAGTGAGTGGAGCGGCTCCAGGGGCTTCTTTTGGAATTTAGGTGCCTGCAGTCAAGTTCCAAAACAGTGCCAGTGGCAAGGTGAGGGGGGGTCTCTCCAGTCCCCAGCCCACCCAGAGCCCTCGAGCTGCCCCGATTTCCCCTCCCACAGTCTCTACAGCCCTAGTGGTCTGCCTCCCAGCTTCCCCGGCTGGGGTCCCCGAGCCCGCCTAAGGGGGCTCTGACCACACGCCCCTCCTGCCCCAAGCCCTCAGAGGCCAGCCCTGCCCTGCGCACCTCAGCTGTGGTCCCCACCCCGCAGTGGGATTCCGGGCCACGCAGCCTCCTTCTCTGCCCTCACCCCCTTTCCTGGGCCCTTGACGTTCTCAGGTTGGGGCCTCAGGGGTCCCGGCTGTGGGAGTCGGGTGTGGTGCCCCGGGCCGGCCCAGAGAAGCCGTGGTTTGTAATAAAACCGCCTCCATGTGTGTGTCTCTGAGGTGAATCATTTTCACCTGGAGTTGAATGGAGACCAGGCCTCCCCTCAGTGACACCCACTGAGGACCGTCCAGGAGGGGACCGCTCAGAGGCCCAGGGCAGCTGGGACACGGGAGGCAGGGCGGTCCTGTGGTCAGTGCCCTGCATCTGGAGCCAGACCAGGGTTTCCATCCCAGCTCTGCTGCTTCCGGACTGCGTGAGCCAGCAGAGCCACAGTGCCCGTCTGGGCTTCAGTTCCTGCCTCTGTAAAAGACCAGCACTCAGGGTGAGAGGACCGAGCAAGGGCGGTGCTCAGGGCAGGACCCCATGGCCAGAACCTGCCCCAGGGGAGCGGTGCCCACGCGCAGCATTCCAGGGCATCAGGGCAAGAGGAAGGAGGGTGACCGAGGGGCAGGGCTGTAGCTGGACACGTGCCCACGGCCGGGGCTCTCCTCTGTGTCCAGAGGGCCCGCCTCCAGGTCCAGGGGGCCCTCCTGTGTCCAAGGGCCCTCCTCCATGTTCAGGGGACCCTCCTGTGTCCAGGGGGCCCTCCTCCGTGTCCAGGGGCCCTCCTCCGTGTCCAGGGGGCTGCCTCCGTGTCCAGAAGGCCCACCTCCGCATCCAGGGGACCTCCCCCGTGTCCAGGGGACCCTCCGTGTCCAGGGGGCCTCAGAACTGCTGCTGAGGCCATGGGAACACACTCTCCATCCTCCGGTCCTACTGTGTGCTGGGCCCTGCCTGGCCGCACGGGGATATTGCCCTGGGGACCCACAGGGGTGAAGAGGACTCGACCGTGTGGACCCAGACCTTCCAGCCAAGAAAGTCAGTGTGAGCCCACAGCCCAGGGCCACCCTAGGACAGGCCAGGGCTCCCGAGAAGGGCCGCTGGGGATGGGGGGCTTCTGGCCTTC
>NW_011478578.1:18888-21313 GCF_000754665.1 Bison bison bison | reverse complement strand
GGGGACTGGGAGGGTGGGGCCGGTTGGGGAGTGCTGACCTGGTGCCAGAACTTTCCACATCGGGTTCTGGTCTGCTAGAGCAGCCGTCCCCAAACTCCAGGATCTGACGCCTGACGATGAGGTGATGCTGATGTAACAGAAATAAAGTGCACAATAGAGGTAACCTGCTGTACCCATCCTGAGCCATCCCCTCTCCGGTCGGTGCAAATTTGTCTTCCCTGAAACTGGGGACCGCTGTTAGGGGCTGGCTGCACGTGACCCACCCAGCCCACTGTCCCCCAGCCCAGAGCCTGGCCTCGGTGCTCTCCTGTCTCCTCCACGGCCCGCCCCGTCTTCCTGAAAAGGGTGAGCACCCTGCTCCTGGAAGGCGCCAGCTCCAGCTCCAGGGGCCAGCGCCCTTCTCAAGTCCGTGCGGGTCCCCCCTGCGCCCACCCCTGCACCAGCCCACCGCCTGCCTCTGCTTCTGGGGACTTTCAGCGGAGGATGAACAGGTCACACCGGCGTTTCCTGGCTGGGTGACAGGTGGCTCAGCCTTCATTAATCAGGCCACCACCAAGTCTCCGGGTCTGACACTCCATTAAGGAAGTGGGCGGTGTGTGTGGCCACGTGTAAGGTACCTTCGGACACAGGGGTAGAGGGGGCCCGGGTGGATGGGCTGGAGGCCTCCGGGCCCCTGGACACACGTGGGCCTCCTGGAGGTTCCTGCAGGCGCAGAGGCCACAGGCTGGCAGAACCTGTGCATTTGGCCACTGTGGTGGGAAGTGGCCTTAGGGGCCTGAGGGTGTCCTCTGAGCCCCCAGGCCCCTGCCGTCTGGGCCTGGGCAGAGCCTCGGGGTGCAGGGTCACAGCAGAGAGAGAGCCGAGGACATCCTCCAGGACTTGCTGGGACGTGCCGCGCGCATGTCCTGTGCCCAGCACTTCACCGTGCGCAGAGCCGGGAGACGGGCTCGCCTGCCTGCCACTGGGGGCTGGGCCCCGGGCTCATTCGTCCAGGTGGTTCGATCAAGCCGGCCCTTCCCCCGTGACCTGCAGGCTCAGAGCTGGCCCCCGGGGGCGGCACCACCACCTGGGGTCCCGCCGGCCCTGCTGAGGAGTCTGTTCACTCATGCCTGAATTCACTGGCCCCCAGGTCAGGTCACTGACTCAGCTTCCCCGCGTCTCGGGCTCCGTCCTGAGACACAGCACGGTTCCAAGCTTCACGTTTGCTGCGGAGATCAGCTGGGTCAGTGCCTAAAGGACATGCAGCCTCCCTGGGACACGGCTGGTGGTCAGGGAGGGAAGGCCGGAGTCCTACAGGGTCTCCTCGCCAGCCCCCAGCCCTCTGGACCCTGGCCCCTGCCCGGCCAGGGACCCAGTCCTCCCAGCGAACCGTCACGGGGCGATTGCTGTGTGTGGCTGGGGCTCTGAGCTGGGGCTTGCTCACCCTCCAGGGGACAGGGAGGGACAGGGTATATGGGAGGCCCTGTGTCCGCCCAGGTCAGAGGGCTGGGGACCCGTATCAGTGGTCCCAGGGCTGGATGGAGGGAGAGACCCACAGAAAGACCCGGAGACAGACAGACGGGCAAATTGTGGGATAGAAGTTGAGCGAAGACGGGAGTGAGGAGGGAGTGAAATTCTCCCGGGGGTGGGGTGAGGAGGCCTGCCCCCTCCTTCAGCCCCTCGGCTCCTGAGTGCCTCCTCCTGACTGGGGGGTCGAAGGGACAAGATCTGTCTCAGGAGGCCCCCCTGCCCCAGGTCAGTGGCTTTGCAGGGGTTCCTGGGGCGCCTCCGGCAGGAGACACGGAACACCCGCGCCTGTGGCCCGATGGCGCCACCTCGTGGGCTTCCCACAAACTTCAGCCTCGAAGCAAGCCCGGATGGTGGACGAGTCCCTGCCAGGGAGGGGCCCACGCTGGGACCCCACTTCCCGGCCCCACTCCCCAGGGCGCTTTCTCAGCTGGTGGGGTCTGCACCTGTGAGACCACCACACAGGGCTGAAGGGCAATGAAAACACAGGACATCCTCTAAGGGTGAATTTCAGATGAACAAGGATGCTTCCTTAGTGGGATTCCCTCCTAAACGTTAGGGGCATTAGGGGCCTGTGTCTGACTCTTTGTGACCCTATGGACTTTAGCCCACCAGACTCCTCTGTCCATGGGATTTCCCAGGCAAGAGTACTAGAGAGGGTTGCCATTTCCTCCTCCAAAACATTCAGTTCAGTTCAGATCAGTCGCTCAGTCATGTCCGACTCTTTGTGACCCCATGAATCGCAGCACGCCAGGCCTCCCTGTCCATCACCAACTCCCGGAGTTCACTCAGACTCATATCCATCGAGTCAGTGATGCCATCCAGCCATCTCATCCTCTGCCGTCCCCTTCTCCTCCTGCCCCCCAATCCCTCCCAGCATCAGAGTCTTTTCCAATGAGTCAGCTCTTCGCATGAGGTG
>NW_011478578.1:17458-18190 GCF_000754665.1 Bison bison bison | reverse complement strand
CAGGTTCCATGTCCAGTTCTAACTGTTGCTTCCTGACCTGCATATAGGTTTCTCAAGAGGCAGGTCAGGTGGTCTGGTACTCCCATCTGTTTCAGAATTTTCCACAGTTTATTGGGATCCACACAGTCAAAGGCTTATTGCTGCTGCTGCTGCTAAGTCGCTTCAGCAGCAGCAATATGGGGTCTGTGCGACCCCATAGACGGTGGCCCACCAGGCTCCCCCGTCCCTGGAATTCTCCAGGCAAGAACACTGGAGTGGGTTGCCATTTCCTTCTCCAATGCATGAAAGGGAAAAGTGAAAGTGAAGTCGCTCAGTCGTGTCCAACTCTTCGCGACCCCATGGCCTACAGCCTACCAGGCTCCTCCGTCCATGGGAATTTCCAGGCAAGAGTACTGGAGTAGGGTGCCATGGCTTATTAGGGGCATACTTATGCTAAAAATGATCTCCCTTTGTCTAAAATGCACTTTGGGCTTCCTGTAGTTTCTCCTTCAACGTCAGCCCTAACTCCTAACAACAACCAAGGTTTCCTGCCCTCGGTCAACACAGCGGGGGTTAGGGGTAACACAGAGGGGCTTTGGGGGTAACACAGAGGGGCTTTGGGGTAACACAGAGGGGGCTTTGGGTTAATACAGCGGGGGCTTAGGGGTAACACAGCAGGGTCTTTGGGGTAACACAGCGGGTGCTTAGGGGTAACACAGCAGGGTCTTTGGGGTAACACAGCGGGTGCTTAGG
>NW_011478578.1:16216-17032 GCF_000754665.1 Bison bison bison | reverse complement strand
TTGGGGTCAATACAGCAGGGGCTTTGGGTTAACACAGCGGGGGCTTTTGGGTAACACAGCGGGGGCTTTGGGATCAACACAGCAGGGGCTTAGGGGTTGGGGGGTCCGAGTCTCCTGCCTGTCACCCCTCAGGCATCAGAGCAGTCCCGGAGAACGGCAGTGTGTCTCCCAGCTCTGGGAGCTGCCAGAGCGTGCCAGGCACTCACGTGTTCTTTCATTTAATCCTCATATCCTCACTGTGGTCGCCTGAAGGATGGGGAGACTGAGGCTGGGACAGGCACAGAGACGTGGTCTCAGCTGGGAAGGGCTCCAGGGCTCTTGCCCCCTCCCCAGCACAGGGACAGCGGACGGGAGAGTGTGGATGGTGAGCAGAGAGTGATGGTGAGTACATTGTAGCGATGGTGAGGGTGAGTGTGAGACTGTCACAATGGCAAGTAGGCAGTGAGTAGATAGTCGCGATGGTGAGCGCACAGGGAAGTGAGTGGGAGACCACCGTCTTGGGCCCAGAGGGGTCAGCAGACGAGCAGTGAGTCACACACAGCTTCCGAGCCGAGCCCAGGACGGAGCATGGAGGGGGGGCCCTTCCCAGGAGCAGGGGGACACACGTGTCTTCCAAAGAGAACCGTCAGAGGTGGGCCCTTGCTGCGGTCACACAGCTCACGGACGAGGCACCGTCCAGGACTGGGCCTCAGCCGGGCGCCCTGCGAGAGCCCCCGCATCCCCTCCCACCGCACCCCGGAAGTCAGGCCTGGACGCTCCCGGGGGCGGCGGTGGGCAGGCAGACCCCTGCGGGCAAGCCGGACCTCTCCGGGGTGC
>NW_011478578.1:15584-16116 GCF_000754665.1 Bison bison bison | reverse complement strand
GGGGTGAGGCCCGCTTGGACCAGGCAGGAGAGAGAGATGTGCACCCACATAAAGGCTGGTCCCCCTTCCCTGACCACCAGCCCTTGGCGAGGGCAGCACAGTTGTCACAGATTCTTGCCAGTGTTACCCGCCCCATCCCAGCCCCACCAGGCCTGGAGACGGTTGTCATGGCAACCCAGGCAGGCCCCTGAGCCCAGAGACGTCTGCTCTCCCCCACAGCATCCTTATGCTAACTGGATAGGGAAATCAGCCTCTAAATGGGTACACAATTCTCTCTATAGAGAGGAAAACTGAGACCCCAGGGAGTGGAGAGAGCTGCCTTCGTCCACTGGCAATGTTTCTGGTTCTCTAGAACACAGAGCTAGTTTCCTGAGGCTGCTGAAACCAGCCACCCCAGACCGGCTGCCTTAAAGCAACATAAGCGTATTATCTTGCTGTTCAGGAGATCAGAAGTCTGGCAGGGTCCTCCCCTGGCTAAACTCACGGCGTGGGCAGGCCCCTGCTCCTTCTGGAGGCTCCCGGGGAGAATCCA
>NW_011478578.1:14944-15484 GCF_000754665.1 Bison bison bison | reverse complement strand
CCCACCCCGGAGGTCAGGCCTGGAGCTCCGGGGGGCGGCGGTGGGCAGGCAGACCCCTGCGGGCAAGCCGGACCTCTCCGGGGTGCTGCGGGCCCGCTGCCCAGGGCGGGGCCCCAGCACGTGGGGCGAGGGGGTCCGGGGACTCAGCCCCCTTGCTCCTCCTCCCGGTGGTGGGGCAGGGCCTTTCGCTCTGCCTTCCATCTGCCGATGGGCCGGGGACACCTGCTCTTCTAGGGACGGGCCTAAGGGGTGCCGGGCAGCTGTGAGCCCGCCTTTGGTGAGTGTAACTGGCCAGCAGCATCTGTCCTCACGGGGAGCGGGTTCCAGGGCCTCTGAGGAGGAGGGGTGTGCGGGCAGGGGTGCATAGTAAAGCGGGGGGTCACAGAAGACACAGGTGGCGTGACTCCCTGAGGAAGAAAAGCTCCAAGCAGTAGGCACAGTGGGCAGAAAGGGCCGGAGGTAGGAGAGCCTGGGGCATCGCCCAGGGCGGCCGGGCGGCGGGGCTTGAGCAGAGGCACAATGAGGGTGGGGGCTGAACCG
>NW_011478578.1:12786-14844 GCF_000754665.1 Bison bison bison | reverse complement strand
CCCTGGCTAAACTCACGGCGTGGGCAGGCCCCTGCTCCTTCTGGAGGCTCCCGGGGAGAAGCCAGGTTCCCTCACCTCAGCATCGAGAGGCGCCCACAGTTCCTGGATCACAGCCCTCCACCCCCAGAGCCAGCAGGGTCTGGCCACCCTGTCACACCACTCTGGCCTTCCCTTCCGCCTCCCGATTCCACTTCTAAAGGGCCTCATCGTGACATCAACCATCTGATGGTGGCTCAGATGGTAAAGAATCCACCTGCAATGCAGGAGATGCGGGTTCTATCCCTGGGTCAGGAAGATCCCTGGGAGAAGGGAATGGCAACCCACTCCAGTGTTCTTGCCTTTGAAAGTCCGTGGACAGAGGATCCTGGTGGGCTACAGTCCGTGGGGTCGCAAAGACTAGCACTGAGCAACCAACACTTCCGCTTACGCTGACACTGGCCCACCTGCTAATTCAAGGCAATTTCCCTGTTTTTAAAACAACTGTCCAGCCACACTTGTTGCATCTGCAAAACTCCCTGACCTCCGCCAAGGAGCTGCCAAGGTATTACAGTTCTGGGCAGGCATCCAGGGCTGCCTGACGGGGCCACCAAGCTGCATCCTGCTTCAGGGGCTCAGCACCAGCTGTACCCTTAGCTGGGCATGCTGCTCCCCTGACAGTCACCAAAATTTCCCTCATGGTGCAAGTCTCTCTGCTCACGTCACCTTTCTTAAGGCCTCTGCTTAAATGTCTGCATCTCCTCCGTCTTCTTACCTGCCTCCCTTTCCTCCCCACACCCATTACAACCTGCAATCATATATAAAGCTTAGAGGTCCCATTGGATTTCTTTCCTGCTGGCCTCCACCCAGCACAGGCACCACAAAGATGGGGATTGTCTTTTGCGTGCTGCTGTCTGTCAGGCGTCCCGAATGGAGCCTGGTGCTTGGAGTGATTCAGTGGACGGATGGGTGGATACTGGTGAGAAGATGTGGTTCTCACACAAGAGAAGCAAGTTCTCCATCTCAGACAGACGTGCGCTCTTGCCCCTGACAACGTCCCTGTATGAAGCGGGGAGGTGGAATCAAGGTGCAGACCTGGGCAGAGGCAGCCTGGTGTCGAGGGGTGCTTGGGATCCACATTCAGGGAAGTGTAGGCAGAGCCAGAGCTGCCAGGTGGGACTAAGTCCCACGGACCCCACGGGAGCTCAAGCTGCTGGTCCTCCAAGATAACCAGGGGAGGCCGGGCCTCCGCACTCCATGCTGAGCAGCCACCGCGGCCCTGGGGAAGGAGTGCCCAGGCGAGGCTATGTCCTCAGACCCACGGAGAAGGCGGACAGGCCCCGAGGGCCATGTGGCCAGGGAACCCGGCCTGGGTGGTGAGGTGACCTGTCCCCACCTGTTCGAGTCCTCAGTGGACGGAGCAGCAGGAAGCCTCTTGGGAGGTGGACAGGGAGCCCCAGGGAGCGTGTGGAGCGCGGTGGGGGTCCTCCCGACCTCCCCTACTACTTGAGCCTGGCCTGGGTGTGAGGCCCGGCTCCAGCGGGCTCGCAGGATGACCGATGGCAAGTCGTCACACGTCTCTGGGTCTCGGTTTGATTACATCCTTTGTTCTCGAACGTGTGTATCCCCACCTGCTTGGACATTTGGGTATTGAGATGTCCCTCTGTCTGGGCTTCTCTGATAGCTCAGTTGGTAAAGAATCCGCCTGCAACGCAGGAGACCCCAGTTCAATTCTTGGGCCGGGAAGATCCCCTGGAGAAGGGACAGGCTACCCACTCCAGTGTTCTGGCCTGGAGAACTCCATGGACTGTATAGTCCATGGGGTCACAGAGTCGGACATGACTGAGCGACTTGCACTGCACTCTGTCTGTCTCCACAGTATAGCTGCTTGATCACTATACGGGGAAGTGGGGGTCTCTGCCGAATTGGGGTGCCAGGGGAGGAGCCGGCCAGGACCCCCACCCCCTCTAGGAACTGAGGAGTCAGGGACACACACGGGTTCATGAGTGGTAAGCCTGCCCCTGAAGCGGGCAGGGCAAGTCCGGGGCTGCAGCCCTCCTGGGGTGAGTGTCCCCTTTCCTG
>NW_011478578.1:12240-12686 GCF_000754665.1 Bison bison bison | reverse complement strand
CCTGGTGGCTTCCAGAGATGCCAGGCCCAGCTGGATCTCCTGCTTTCCAGCGTCAGGGTTCTGTCGGGGTCCCTGGAAGGACAGCAGGTCATGGCCGGGCACCTGGGGCTCAGCACCAGGCTCACCTGCAGAACAGGGCAGGCCAGACCACTGTGGGCCCCCCGCCCGCAGGCAGCCCTGTCCCTAGGTGGGTGCCCCCGGGCAGGGCCAGCTGGACACACCCCCAACTCACCCCCGGGCCTCCCCAGGCCTACTGACCCTGGGTGCTCTGGCCAACCGCACCGTCCCCTCCCCACTGGCCCCGGGAGCCACTGCCTCTTCTCATGCCACGGGTCCCTGGTCCCTGAAGCTCTGCTGGGAACAGCCCAGAGCCACTGAGCAAAACTTCCCGGGGCACAGGAGTGACCCCAAGGGAAGGGAACGGGCGGCAGGGGCGGGCGGGCACT
>NW_011478578.1:6820-12130 GCF_000754665.1 Bison bison bison | reverse complement strand
GACATTCTCAGCTGTGTCCGGGGACCCACCTTTCCTGGGAGGCTTCCCCCCTCCTGGCCCACCCATCACTGCACAGGACAGCCCCGGGTAACACAGGGATGGGGCAGAGGCTCCAGATGCCCCCCACCCACCATGAGGCCTGCAACTGACCAGGCGCAGGGACGGTGGTCCAGGGTGAAGAGCGGCCGTGTGGCTCTTGGGCAGCCCCGGGCCGCTGTCCGCGGTGACCTCGCCAATGACACAGACCAGGGGCTCAAAACACAAGGTGGGCGGGGCTGTCTCCCTCCAGGGGCTCTAAGGAAGGGTGCTTGCTGCCTCTTCCAGCTCTGGGGACCCAGGTATTTCGGGGGTGGCCGTCCTCACAGGGCCCACTTTGTTCTGTATGTCTGTTTCCTCTCCTCTCTTTTAAGGACACCAGTCACTGGATTGTGTCCCCCGCCGGCCCCGGATAAGCCCAGAGCACCTCCTCAGCCCAAGATCCTTGACCCACACCTGCAGAGACCGTTCTGCAGGCCACGGTCCTGGGGTTGGGACAGGGACATAAATTCTGGGGGGCTCCCTGCACCCTCCAAAGCCCCACCTGATCCCTCTCTGCTCTGAGAGCCTCTCTCCCTCCCTCCCAGACCTTCTGGGAGTCCCCGGCACTGGGGGTGCGCAGAGGAACAGGCCCCTCCCTGCCCCCACCCCCTCAAATAAAGCGTGCTGTGCTCCTGGCATGTGCCGAGTCCCAGGCCTGGGATCTGTCCCAAAAGGAAGAAAATGCCCCATGAGCTCCCTGGACCATGGGCTCCTGGAAGCTGACGCCAAGATGGGACTGGATGTGATTTCCCGGGGAGCCCCTGGTAGGGCAGGCCGGCCCTCCTTACTGGATGTGATTTCCCGGGGAGCCTCTGGTAGGGGCAGGCCGGCCCTCCTTGGGGGGCGCAGGGAGGGATGGGGCTGGCAGCCGAGGCTCAGACTCCAGATCCGAGAGAGGTGGGTGGGTGCTGGGGGTCCCTGAACCCAGCCATGCCTGGAGGAGCCCCACCCCAGGGAGCTGGCCTCCCAAACCTGCGGGCACCTTCAGAGCGACGTGAACTGGACTCAGAGAAGGTCCAAGGGGCGCCTGTCCCTGGCCGTTTATATCCAGCGTGGAGACCCTCAGGCAGGAGGGCTTCACGCTGTCGTACATTCAAAGGGCCTCCTGGAGGTGTAAGCGACTCTTGCTGCATGGAGGGGGACACAGAGCAGGCTCAGCGTGTCCACACCCAAGGCTTTCTCCTGCTCTGCCCAGGGGGTCAGAGGGGGACATACTGCAGGTTCGGCATGTCCACACCCAGGGCTTTCTCCTGCCCTGCCCAGGGGGTCTCGGCCTGGGGCTCTGACCCTGCCAATGCAGCAGGTGCACAGCTCCGCCACCCCGCCGCCCCGCACGGTCTCAGCTACTCAGGGCTCTTGGAGACCTCAGTTTTCCCCTCTGTGAAATGGACTTGGTCGTCTGCGATGCTCTTGGAGTTCTGGAGGGCAGAGTGACACTCTGCCTCCACTAAGGGACCACCCTGTCCTGCAGGGTTGTACCTCAAGCAGAGGAGCTGGCGAGCGCTGGTCACTGCATCTCGCGGAGCTCACGGTTTCTCACTGCCTGCCTCCCCCAACCCTGAGCCCCGTAGACCCAAGGCCTGGCCTGCATGCGGGCAGCGTCTCCATCTGACCCACAGGGCCTGGGTGAACTGCTTCATCCACTTTAAAGCGGGGCTTCCCTGGTAGCTCAGATGGTAAAGAATCTGCCTGCAATGTGGGAGACCCGGGTTTGATCTCTGGGTGGGGAAGGTCCCCTGGAGGAGAGCATGGCAAGCCACTTCAGTATTCTTGCCTGGAGAATCCCACGGTCAGAGGAGCCTGGAGGGCTATAGTCCATGGGGTCACAAGAGTCAGATAGAACTCAGCGACTGACACTTTCGCTTTTTCACTGTGAGGCAGGGAGTGAGAAACGAAAGACTTTTAGCCTCTAAAGAAAGCCTGGGTGGGCTGGCAGCCCCTCGGGGCAGGAGGGGCCGCAGGGAGCTTAGTGACTCTCTGTGGTTGCTACCCTTCCAGGTGAGCTTGGTCACCCCCATTTCATAGACAAAGGAGATGAGGCCCAGAGGTGTAAGTCAGCTGCCTGAGGTCACACAGCCAGAATCAGCACCCAGGTCTGGTCCAAACCGTGACCCCTCTTTCCTTCAAAAACCCCCTCCCCACTTCCCCTTCCCTTCACCCTCCTCCCCTTCCTGCCTACCCTCGCAAGCTCCTAGTTGGAATCAGTTCCCTGGGTCGGGAAGATCCCCTGGAGAAGGGCTAGGCTACCCACTCCAGTGTTCTTGGGCTTCCCTGGTGGCTCAGCTGGTAAAGAATCCGCCCGCAATGCGGAAGACCTGGGTTCGATCCCTGGGTTGGGAAGATCCCCTGGAGGAGGGACAGGCTACCCACTCCAGTGTTCTGGCCTGGTACAGTCCATGGGGTCGCAAAGAGTCGGGCACGACTGAGCGACTTTCACTTTCACTTTCCATCTCTTTGGCAAACCCCCAGCTGTGCTGTGCTTAGTCGCTCAGTCACGTCTGACTCTGCGACCCCAGAGCACTGCAGCCCCCCAGGCTCCTCTGTCCATGGGATTCTTCAGGCAAGGATATTGGAGCGGGTTGCCATGCCCTCCTCCAGGGGATCTTACCAACCTAGGGATCAAACCCAGGTCTCCCACATTTGGGCAGAGTCTTTAATGTCTGAGCCACCAGGGAAGCCCAAGAATACAGGAATGGGTAGCCTATCCCTTCTCCAGCAGATCTTCCGAACCCAGGAATCGAACCGGGGTCTCTTGCCTTGCAGGCGAATTCTTTACCAGCTGAGCCACCAG
The DNA here is from genome assembly GCF_000754665.1 of Bison bison bison. Taxonomy (NCBI): domain Eukaryota; kingdom Metazoa; phylum Chordata; class Mammalia; order Artiodactyla; family Bovidae; genus Bison; species Bison bison. The sequence continues at coordinate 9,261 of NW_011478578.1, read as the reverse complement.
AGAGGCAAACCACCCGCAGATGGCAGCAAAGCCCTTCCTTCCCGAGCAGGGAGCCTGCCCCGCCAACTTACTAAAGTGGATTAAGTGAGGAGGATCCAGGATCCGGCGGGGACGGCAAGAGTCTGCAGATCCGTGGGAGGGAGCACCTGTGTGCCCTGGGGTGGGGGTTCCAGGGGTGCGGCAGCTGAGCCCTGCCTGTGCCCAGGCCGGGGGGCAGGCGTCTCCTGCAGGCCCTGGAGGGGAGGGGCCCCAGCTCGGTCCCCTGTGGAACCTCAGCCCCACCTGCTCTTCTCACCACACGGTTGGAGTTTCTGGATCCGGGCAGGTTCAGGCAGCACCTTATCTTTCTGTTTGCAAAGTACCTGCTGCGTGCCCCAGCGGGGTAGGGAGCTCCTGGGATCCAGTCCACCCTTGGGCTCCACCATCAGAGCGGCCCTGGCCGCCTTGGAGCCTGGGGTCTCAGCACACCAGGGCCCTGGATGCCTCAGGCACCCCATCTGTGAAATGGGACCGTGGCTACCCCTGCTCTGCTGGGGCAGGGTCTGGGGAGCCCAAGTTGGGGCTCCTGCCCATGCGTGTGTGCGTGGACTGACCTTCCTGAATGTCCTGGGGTCGTCTCACCTGGGTGTGTCTTCTTGGAGGAGGGCAGGAGAGAGGGAACCAAGCAAGGCCCAGAGGAGCCTTGTCCCTGACCCAGGGCACTGGGACCAGCCTGAGGGACGGAGGGTCTGCCGGTGGTCGGCGGCCTCAGCCTGGTTCTTAGCTGGGTGGGCGGCAAGGCGAGTCTTGGACACAGCCGACCGCGAACTGGCAGCAAGACTGACTGCAGCCTCAGAACCAGAAGGGTCCCCTGCTCTGCTCCCGGGGCCTCGGACCCCATCGGGGTGCTGGATCCTCAGCGCTCATCCTCACTTCCACATCACACACCCACCCTGAAGTTTCCACGGATGCCTTTGAGGCGATTTCCACCCCTGGCGAGGACCTGCCCTCCCAGACCAAACTTCAGCCAGGCCCCCAGGAGCCTGGACCTGACTGGGCCTTGACCTGGAAGGGTTCCCTAGACATGTCCTCTTGGTATTTCCATCTGCCCCCCCCCCGACCCCACCCCACTGCAACCTTGTTGAAATTGCAGTGGGCCAGATGCCCTCCTCCGTGGCCAGCCCTGATGAATACCTTCCTACCAGATGCCAGCATCTTCCTCCTTTAAGCCCTCAGCCCCATCGCCCTCTGGCCGCGGTCCCCATCTGTGTTTCCTCTGTGAGCTTCAGTCACCGGTCAGTGATTAAAACAGCCTTCCTCCTGAAAGGTTGTTGTTGAATCACGTGAATACACCGGGATTCTTGGCCCCCAGAGGAGAAGAATTCAATCCGGGGCCAGAGACGAGGCTTGATCGCTCAGAGCTTTTGTGTAATAAAGTTTTATTAAAGTATAAAGGAGATAGAGAAAGCTTCTGACACAGGCATCAGAAGGGGGCAGAAAGAGTACCCGCTTGCTAGTGTTAACAATGTGGTTATATAATCCAAAGAGTGTCTGGAGGTTGTAAAGACCTCATCAGACCTACTCCCATAATTTACATTTTAAGATAACACTGTCCTCAGGCAAGATACATCCTTGTAAAGACCAGGTCTACTCCCATAATTTACATTTTAAGATAACAGAAGGTTGAATCCAAAGACTGTCCTTAGGCAGGATACATTATTGTTATATAATCCTAAGGGATGTGGAGAAAAAAAAGTTTGTCCTTTCTTCCTCCTTGAGAATTCCAGACCCCTCTCTCCTTGGGGACCCCTAGACTCCCTATCAACCTGCCTAGGAACTGACTCTCTCCCCTCAGGACCCGCGTGGGTGCAGGCCTGGCCGCCACTGAACCGCTTCAATCAAGCACGGTAACTGAGCAGGAGCAGGGTGAAGTCGGGGGCGGGTGGAGTGGTTAGTTCCACCTCTGCCTGGCCTGGCTCAGAGCGTGAAGGGGCGGGCAGGGAGGCAGAGCAGTGGGTCAGGGATGCCCCGCTTGGCTCTTAGAAGGGGGTGTCATTTACAGAAAGGGTGGGGCCTGGGCAGATTGGGCACTGTCCGGGGTGGACCCTCCCCCACCGCTCAGCAGGGCTGCTCTGAGTCCTGGGGGCAGCCGCGGGGGTGATGAACGAGGGACACCCCGAGCGCTCTTCCCCTGATCGGCTGCCCGGCAGACTCCTAATTCCCCTCAGACTCGGGGGTCCGTGCTGCCTCCTCCTGCAGGAAGCCCTCCCTGATAGCCCTGGGTTGGGCCATTGCCTCTTTGAAGCTTCTACGGCCTTTGGGGCCGTTGTGCACATTAGGGAAAGGTGCCCTTTCCTCTGAACATTTCCATGCTCTCCGCTGGGGAGCCCTCTCCGCTGCCCTACGACCAGCCTATGTCCTCAGTCTGAGGGGCCAGCCCACTGCCCCACGGAGAAGGAACA
>NW_011478578.1:2794-6720 GCF_000754665.1 Bison bison bison | reverse complement strand
AGAAGCCGGCTTCCCTCCTCCCCAGACCCCCCCAAAAGCCCCCACCCCGTCCCCACCCCAAGGCAAGGAACCCCCTAGGCTCTGTAGGGGCAGGGCCCTCAATGGGTGCTTCCTGGGCGAGCCGGAGGCTGGGCTCTTGGTCTCCACGGCAGCCCAAGGGCCCACCCTCTCGCAGGGTAACCCCAGCCCACTCAGGCCACAGGCTTCCAGCCTTCTCCACAGAGGGCTTGGCTGCAGGTGAATGGGCGACCCCAGGCCCAGGCCCCCTGAAAACGGCTGACAGCTACCCTGTGGAGCCCAACCCGTCACCCCCGCCCCTCAACTACCCTGGAGGGCAGGTATGGGCCCAGCAGTCCACTCTCCTCCCCCGAGCCTTTTTCTCCAACCCCAGGGGACAGACGGTCGCTTCCCTGGAGGTGAGGCTGGTCTCTCCCACCCCAGCTGACCTCCCCGGGGGCCCCGGGCCCTGGGCAGGCGTGGATGGGCAGACGGACGCCTCCATGGCCCAGTGCATCTCCTGTCTGGGACCGCCTGACTCCGCCGTCTCATCAGATCCGAGTCTTTCTCATCAGCTGCTCTGTGTCCTCATCCCGGTCCCCTTTCTCCGTCTCTCTGTCTCTCCGTCTCTTGGTGTGTCTCTCTCGGTCCCTGGAGCTCTTGCTGTCTCCGGTCTCCCTCTGTGATTCTTTCATTCTGTCTCTTGCATCTCTAGGTCTTTCCTTTCTCTCTCTCCCCCTCCCTCCCTTCGGTGGGAGCCTGGGTGCACGGCGTGCCAGGCCTGAGCTGGGTCACAAGAGAAACCTTAGGGTGGTGGGGTGTCAGGGGAGGGGTCACGGGAGCTGGCGGGGGTGTCCAGAGACCAGAGCGAGCCCTCTGATTCAGCAGGGGTTTAGGGCAGGCTCCCAAGAGGTGGAGCTGCTGAGTGTGGGCTCAAGGTTGGACCACCGGGGAGAATTCCGGGAGAGGGACAGCGGGCAGGCTTGAAGGCATGGACGCCAGGCAGCAGGGGCATCTGGGGGCCCATCGGTGCCTTGGGGGCGGGTGGGAACCCAGGCTCGGTCAGCGTGGTGCTGATGCTGATGACGACGCTCCCCTGCGAGACCCCAGGCTGGGCGTGTTCGTGGACCAACCTCACTGGCTCTCCCCTGGGTCCCCAGTTTACAGAAGAAATTGAGGCTCAGGGCGGTTGGGTAAGGTGCACACACAGCTCACAAGGGCAGAGCTGTGCAGGGAGATGGGGGCTCGTTCTGAGAAGAGGGGAGACACTGACGGCTCTTGGAGGGGGGCACACCCACCCCTGAGGCGCCAGAGAGCTTCCTGGGTCAGGATTCCCTGGTGCACACGCGTCATCCTCACCTTAGCAGGTTCTGGTTCCACTGGAAAGTCTCGGGCAGTCAATTTTAATTAAAAAGTTAATGTTGCGAAAATAGGCCAAGAAACAGCTGACGAAATCTGCGATATTTTCCCTCCGTCAATAGCTTTGATGTTTCATGACCTTTCAAAATGTTGACGGTTGTACCGCGGTGTTCTAATTCATGCTGGGGTCGTGGCCTTGTCATCTTCCATGTCCCCAGAGTGCAGGGGTCAAGGTCACTGTTCTCCAGGGAAGTCCTGGCCTGACCCCCGCCCTCTACCCTGGGGGTTCCTCATCTCCTTCCACCTGCTAGCTCTGTGAAGGTCCCTGCCATACTGGCCAGCAGTCAAAGACCCCAGGGCCCCATCCCCAGGGACTCTTGTGACCCATGCCTGTCACTTCACATAAGCCCCAGCCACCTGGGGAGTAGGTAGGAGCCAGGGACCCACAGGGCTCAGAGCCTTCACACTCACTGTGCCCTCTGCCTGGAAGGAAGCCTCCGCCCCGGAAGCCCGAGTCCCCACCCGACCCCCGTTCACATCCTTCTTGTGATTAACTTGTAATAGAGAAGCCTCCGCCCCGGCAGCCCGAGTCCCCACTGGACCCCCAGCTCACATCCCGCTTGTGATTAACTTGTAATGGAGCGAAGTTTCTCCCCCGTGGCACTGTGACCGGCCCCTCCCATCTCCACCTCTCCACCCAACAACCTCCATCCTACACTCTGCTCCTACGTGTGCAGTCGCTCAGTCACGTCCAGCTCTGCATCATGCACTGTAGCCTGCCAGCCTCTGTCCGTGGCATTTCCCAGGAAGAGTATTGGAGTGAATTGCCATTTCCTCCTCCAGGGGATCTTCCCGACCCAGGGATCGAACCCAAGTCTCCTGCATCTCCTGCCCCGGCAGACAGATCCTGTACCCCTGAGCCACCCTGCGTCTGACTGTCTTTATATTGCCCGTAGGCGTGAGATCACGCAGTTTGTCTTTCTGGGTCTGGCTCATTCCACTCAGCATAACCTCTTCAAGGTCCATCTATGCAAAAGCAGGGTTTTCTTCTTTTTCAAGGCTGACTACTATTCCATTCTATCTAGAGACCAGTTTTCTTTAGCTACTCACCTGTTGATGGACACTCTGGTTCTGCCTGTATCTTGGATGTTGTGAAACTGCTGCAGTGAATATAGGAGTGTGGCTGTCTCTTTGAGATGCTGATTTCATTTCCTTTGGAGAAAGACCCAGAAGTGGGATTGATAGCTTACTTTTTGAAGAATTGCCCTTCTGTTTTCCACAATGGTTGTGCCCATTTACATTCCACCGAAAGTGCCCGAGCTTTCCAAGTTTTCTAACTCCTCACCAATGTATTTTCCTCTCTCCCCTCACCCCTAGCGATAATACCCATTCTGACAGCTGTGAGCAGGGGGTGGTGTCTCACCGTGGTTTTGACTCGCATTTCCCTGTTGTAGAGTCGAGCATCTTTTTGTATAGCTGCTGGCCATTTGTCTGTCTTCTTTGGAGAAACATCTGTTCAGGTCCTTTGCATTTCAGTCGGGTTATCAGCTTTGATGGTGGTGGTGTTTTAACTATGGAATTGTACGCGTTCCTTATATATTTTGTATATTGACTCCTTATCAGATGTGTGGTTTGCAAAAGTTTTCTTCCATCCATAGTTTTTTGTTGTCGTTTTTTTTTATTCTGTTGATGATACCTTTGCTGTGAAGAATTCTTTTAGTTTGGCGTAATCCCATTTCTCTGATTTTGCCTTTATTGCTGGTGCTTTTGGTATCAGATCTGAGAAATCATTGCCAAGTCAATTCCTTTTTCCTGGGGGCCTCAGTTTCCTCTTTTGTACGTGGAGGGGGAAATGCCTGATCTGTTAAATTAGGCTTGGTTGTGGTAATAGGAAGACCTCAAAACGGATGAGCACTCAACCAGGACACAAGTTCATTTCTTGCTCATGAAACCATCCCGGGCAGCTGGAGGGCGGGCAGTGCTCTCCTCTATTGCTTCATGGGCCCTCACTCTGTCCCCTTGGGGCTCTGCCTTCCTCGGGTCCCACCATCACCTGCATCCAGCTGGGGAAGGGGGACGGAGAGCGCGGGGCAGCTGCGCCTGCCTCCCCAGAGCCTTGGCCCGGAAATGGCGCCCTGCACTTCCCCTCACCTCTCGGGCCAAACTCAGCCACGCTGCTGCAGCTACTGCAAGGGAGCCTGGGAAATGTCACAGAGCTGTGTTCCAGGAGGACTTTGACAGGCAGCTCACCATCTCTGCCACGTGCTTGAAGATTAATAAAATAAGAGAAATAAAGTACATTAGGTGCTTATAGTGTGAGATCAGTGCTGAGATCTGTACCACTGATCAATACTGCTGCAGGGATCTTACTAATCATTTCTTTCTTCATGAATCACTTCACTTCAGTTCAGTTGCTCAGTCATGTCTGACTCTTTGTGACCCCATGGACTGCAGCACGCCAGGCCTCCCTGTCCATCACCAACTCCCGGAGTTCACTCAAACTCATGTCCATTGAGTCAGTGATGCCATCCAGCCATCTCATCCTCTGTCGTCCCCTTCTCCTGCCCTCA
>NW_011478578.1:0-2182 GCF_000754665.1 Bison bison bison | reverse complement strand
GAGGCTCTTCAGTTCCTCTTCACTTTCTGCCACAAGGGTGGTGTCATCTGTATATCTGAGGTTATTGATATTTCTTCCAGCAATCTTGATTCCAGCTTGTGCTTCATCCAGCCCAGCATTTCTCATGATATACTCTGCATAGAAATTAAATAAGCAGGATGACAATATACAGCCTTGACGTACTCCTTTCCCTATTTGGAAGCAGTCTGTTGTTCTACCTCTGGTTCCAGCTGTTGCTTCTTGACCTGCATACAGATTTCTCAGGAGGCAGGTCAGGTGGTCTGGTATTCCCATCTCTCAGAATTTTCCACAGTTTATTGTGATCCACACAGTCAAAGGCTTTGGCGTAGTCAATAAAGCAGAAGTAGACGTTTTTCTGGAACTCTCTTGCTTTTTCCATGATCCAGCGGATGTTGGCAATTTGATCTCTGGTTCCTCTGCCTTTCCTAAAACCAGCTTGAACGTCTGGAAGTTCACGGTTCACGTATTGCTGAAGCCTGGCTTGGAGAATTTTCAGCATTTGCTAGTGTGTGAGATGAGCACAATTGTGTGGTAGTTTGAGCAGTCTTTGGCATTGCCTTTCTTTGGGATTGGGATGAAAACTGACCTTTTCCAGTCCTGTGGCCACTGCTGAGTTCTCCAGATTTGCTGACATATGGAGTGCAGCACTTTAACAGCATTCTGGATGAATGCTGATATATATATAAAGTAGACAAAACAATAAGGATTTACCATATAGCACAGGGAACTATATTCAGTATCTTACAACAATCTATAATGGCAAAGAATCTGAAAAACTATATGGATAACTGGATCACTTTGCTGTGCATCTGAAACTAATATTGTAAATCAACTCTCCTCCAAAGTTTAAAGATGAATGTTGAATAAAAGAAGCATTTATTGGATGGATGGATACATGGATGATGTGTAGATGAGTGGGTGGGCGGATGAATGAATGGGTAGATGGATGAGTGAGTGAATGGATGGTTGGGCAGATGGATTGATGACGGATGGATGGTGGATGGATGGATGGATGGATGAATATGTGGATGACGGGATAAATGAAAGGACAAATCAAGGAATGGATTAAAGGATGACCCAGCATCCAGAGATGGGGGCATGTGTTGGTTCCAGAAGAAGTGGCCAGACCTGGGCAATCAGAAGACAGCAGGCCCCCTGGGAGAGGAGGGCACGGTGAGGGTGAGACATCGCCTTGGTCTGCAGGGGTCTGGCTGGCAGGGGTCGGTGGAAGTTTCCGACGCTGATCTTGCTACCCCCTGCCAGCTGGGCTATGGGGTGCCCTTTCTCCATTTGAATCCCCCTGGGTGGGACCCAGATTCCTCGAGGGCAAAACATGGGGCCTCTGCCTTGGCAGGAGAGGGCCGCAGAGCCGGCAGGGATACACGATGGGGCCACACCTCCCTCGTCCTGCCGAGCAGCTGCAGACCCGCAAGTTAAATATGAAAATGCTGAAATGATCTTAAGGCCCTGACACGATCTGACGGGAGCCCAGGAAGTCAGAAGGTAAGATGACATGCTGGTAAAGTCTTCCCTTCCCAGCTCTGTAGCCACACAAGCGCCGCCCTTTCTCCACAGGAAACAGGCGGAGCTGGAGACTTGATGCTTTTCAAGGCAGAACGTCCCAGAGTGGGTTGCAGGTGCCCTGGACGCCCTCTCTTCAAAGCCAGCATGTCACCAGTGGGCACCGGGCAGTGAGCGTGGCTCAGGTCACTGTGGGCACAGGGCAGAGATTGTGGCTGGGGTGGTCTGTTGGGCTGAGGGTACAGCCAGCATCACCTGAGGCACAGCAGAAGCCAGGGCTGTCTGCCTCCTTCAGAGTCGGGGGTCCTTGAAGGAGGGCGTCCAAGCAGGCCGCCAGCTCTGGGCGCAGCACTGATCCAGGGCCGCCCAGATGGCCCCGGGGGACAGCGCCCAGCACGGACTCCCACCCCAGGGGCAGGCAGGCTCGGGGATATGTGAGGCCTGGTGCAGTGGGCCCTCTGGGTGAGGGGCTTCCAGAGCTGAGATAGGCTGCAGGGAGGGAGGGGGCCGTGAGCAATCCAGGCCCGGTGGGGGTGGGGGCTCTAGGCCATGACGGGGGCACAGAGATGAGAGACTTGAGGGTCCTCCCCAGCATCCATGTGGTGACCACAGATCACCCAGGGAGTGTGACACCTGGCCA
>NW_011478577.1:11033-12371 GCF_000754665.1 Bison bison bison | reverse complement strand
TTCTCTGGCTGGTCGCTCTGATTTGAGTCCTTCTTGGTGACTGTACAATGCTCAGCCAAGACGAATTCCAGAGAGAAGGATTCTTTTGACATTTTCCAAATTCTTTTGGTTGGTGGTAGCTTACTAGTTCTGCATTTCTTAACAGGACTTCCTGTTGTAAGATACCATGTTGTAAGGTAACTATAATGTTGTAAGATAACTCTCCAAAGTCATTACTATGGTGCCTGGCTAGGGTGGGTGGTTTCAGTCTGTGGTCCCCCTAACATTCTTAGTCTTCCAAGTTAGTTCTGTTTTATACTAGTTTTAGTCATTGTGTGTCCTTTGCATTTCCATATGAGTTTTAGCATCAGTTGGGTTAGACGGTAAAGAACCTACCTGCACTGTGGTAGAGCCGGGTTCAATCCTTGGGTTGGGAAGATCCCCCTGGAGAAGGGAATGGCTACCTACTCCAGTATTCTTGCCTGGAGAATTCCGTGGACAGAGGAGCCTGGTGGGCTACAGTCCATGGGGTAGCAAAAAAGTCAGAGACTACTTAGCGACTAACACTTTCACACTTCACTTTAGAATCACTTACTTTTACATATTTACATTGAAAAATTTCCTGATACTTTGAATCTATAAATCAATTTGGAAGATAATTGATATCTTAAAAAATTGTTTTCCAACCCATGAATAGATATCTCTCCATTACTCAGATGTATTGTCATTTATCTCAGGAAGGTCATATTTAACTCTAAGTGTTTCACATTTTTATGGTGTTTAAAACTTCTTTAGTTTCTGGAACCTCCTTGGCAGTCCAATGGTTAAGACTCTATGCTCCCACTGCAAGGGGCATGGGTTCAGTCCCTTGTTGGGGAACTAAGATCTCGCATGCCAAGTGGTATGGCTTAAAAGCAACAAAAACATTTTTAGTTTCAAAGTTCTCTTGTTTGTTACTAGAAACACAATTGATTTTTGTGTATTCACCTTGTGTGCTGCAAACATGCCTAGTTCACTCATTAGTTCTAGTTTTCTGTTGTTGTTGATCCTAGATCCTAGGCAGTCTGTTTTCTATATACATGATCATGTCCTCTGTGAACAAGGAGTTTGCCTTCTCTCTTTCTGTCGATCTAGATGCCTTTTGATTCTTTGTCTTCTCTCTTTCTTCCTTCATTTCTTTTTTCCTTCCTACCTTTCTTTCCTTCCATTATTTCACTGGTTGGAGTCTCCAGTACAATATTTAATTGAAATGGTGAGAGTAAGCATGCTTCTTGGAGAAGGCAATGGCAACCCACTCCAGTACCCTTGCCTGGAAAATCCCATGGACAGAGGGGCCTGGTGGGCTGCAGTCCATGGGGT
>NW_011478577.1:9235-10933 GCF_000754665.1 Bison bison bison | reverse complement strand
GCCTGGAGAATCCCAGGGATGGGGGAGCCTGGTGGGCTGCCGTCTATGGGTTCGCACAGAGTCAGACACGACTGAAGTGACTTAGCAGCAGCAGGCATGCTTCCATTCTTGAATAACGTTGGAAAGCATTCTGGCCTTCACATTTTACAGTATATTAGCTGTAGGTTTTTGTAGATGCCCTTTATTAAATAGAAGATTTTCCTTCTATTCCTAGTTTGATGAGAGGGTTTTTTTTTTCCTTTTAGGATCATATGACATAGGAATCTTCCTTGTAGGCATTTTCCCTAGAGAAATGAAAATACATGCTCACAAAAAATCTGAATGTTTATAGCTGATTTATTTATAATTGCTAAAAGCTTTAAACATGCCAAATGCCCTTCAACTGATGAATGAATCACCAAACTGTGGAACATACACCCACACTGCGACAGACTTTAGAGTCGGTCCCAACCTCCTGATGATCCTTTTGAGTGTGGGCGGGAATTGTGATTTGCTTCTAATCCATAGAATGACAAATGTTACCCCTATGAATAGGTTACATTATACTCAACTCCATCTTCCAAGCTGACTCCTTTTCCATCTCCTGCTGGCCATAAAAAGCAAATTGCAGTGTTGGAAATTGTCTCTAGAGTGGGCAACTGACAGAGAATTTCCAGCAAGCTATGTAACAAATCAAGAGATTTCTTAACATTTAAGACTCCTTTACATTCCCTGGTCATGGTGCACTATTCTTTGAATATGCTGCTCTTGATTATGTTGACTAATATTTGGGAGATTCCACTATGGTGCAAGGCAAAGAAATCTACAACCAGCGGTGCAAGACTTCTCTGAGAGTTCCATGAATAAGCAGGAAAACATGTTCACAGAATTGCATTCAAGTGGCTACAGAAGGTCGAGGCAGACGATACACTAGGGCAGAGACAGAGGGATGGAAGCAGTGAAGTGGAGGACAACTCAGCGCCCTAGACAGTGACTCTATCCTCCCTCACGACAGAGCCAGGCGTCCAAGGCTCCTCCCCTGGTCCCCGCCCCTTGCGCACTACCCGCCTCCTTTGTTCCAGCTACCTCTCTTCTAGAGGGCGTTGGCCCGCTCCCTTCTCCTGCAGAGCACCCCTTCTGGGTCCTCTTTGGCCCTTGTTAGGCTCCGTGTCGCACCTGCGCACTAGTGACAGCCAGGCCACCTGGGCGGAGCTAAACTGCAGCCGGAACCGCCATGACTCCGCCCACGCGGGGACCGGTCAGCCCGCTTAAACACGCACTTCCCGCCACACCTCCTCACCAATCCCCGCTGAACCTCATCTAGCCCAGCAAAGAGAGCGAGGCTCGATGGACGGCCGAGTGCAGCTGATCAAGGCCCTCCTGGCCCTGCCCATTCGGCCTCAGACACGTCGGTGGAGGAACCCGATCCCCTTCCCCGAGACGTTTGACGGCGACACCGACCGGCTCCCGGAGTTTATCGTGCAGACGGGCGCCTACATGCTAGTGGACGAGAACCTGTTCACCAACGATGCCCTGAAGGTGACGTTCCTCATCACCCGCATGACCGGGCCAGCCCTGCAGTGGGTGATCCCCTACATCAGGAAGCAGAGCCCCCTCCTCAACGATTACCGGGGCTTCCTGGCCGAGATGAAGCGGGTGTTTGGATGGGTGGAAGACGAGGACTTCTAGGCCGGGAGCGCCTCGGGTCTGGGGGCGGGT
>NW_011478577.1:7131-7920 GCF_000754665.1 Bison bison bison | reverse complement strand
GATGCCAATTAAAGAGGGTCACCTCAATCTGAAGTTCAGAAGAATGAGAGAATGTGGTTAGTATATAAAAGTCAGGAAGAGGTCATGGTAGGAGTTGAGATAGCAAAAGTACAAAGCTACATCGTGAAAAATCTCATGTAATTTTAAGGCATATATCAATTATTCTGTATTCACTGGGGAACAATGGAAATATACTGAATAGGGGACTGATATGATTAGATTTGTCTTTTAATGTTCACTCTAGGGCTTCCCTGGTGGCTCAAACGGTAAAGAATCTGCCTGCAATACAAGAGACCCTGGTTTGATCCCTGGGTCGGAAGATCCCCTGGAGAAGGAAAAGGCAACCCACTCCAGTATTCTTGCCTGGAAAATTCTGTGGCCAGAGAAACCTGGTGGGCTACAGTCCATGGGGTCCCAAAGAGTCAGACACAACTGAGCCTTTCAACCCCTTTCACCTTTTTACCTTCACCTGGGGCTGATATTGAAGATAGATTCTGGGAAGATGGAATGTAGGTCAAGTCCAGTAACGAATATTTTGCAGGTGATAATTTTTCAGGGCTTAGAGACAAAGAGGATGGGGAAATAAAAGTGCCATTCAGATCATTAGAACTTGATGATTGGTTGGGATGTGGAAGTTGGGGAGACCTAAGGATCTGGGATGGGAGCAAGTTTCTGGCTTAGGAATTGAACCATTCTTGGATGTGACATAGGCTAGCCTCTCTCTAGCTTTTCAACTCCTTTGCCTGGAACATTTTTCATTTCCTCTTTGCTGTTTCATAACTTTCACCA
>NW_011478577.1:5932-7031 GCF_000754665.1 Bison bison bison | reverse complement strand
CTTTCTCTTTTCCAAAAAGCTGCTTTTGAAAGCATAATAGCTAATTTTTACAATGATGAATCCCACACATTTGTTGGTGAACACCTGTCAAAGTTTTATTCAGTCTATTACTCAGGAAATTAGAATAACAGATGGTTCAGAAAAAGCATTTACGTTTATGGAGCCTTGATAAGTGGAAGAGAAGGGAGTGCAGAACTGCTCTTGTTAATCTAGGTAGAAATCTGGTTGAGAGCCTACAGGAAAATAAAATTATAACTTTCTGCAATGGGCAGAAAAGCAAAAATGATACTCCTTACTATTTGTCTTCATGCTAACCTGTTAAATCACCAGTGCTGCTGCTTCATCTTGTACATTCCAAAATCTCTATGTAGCATAGAGATACAAGAGAGTGCTAACAACATGGATTAATGTTTTTACAGAAACATACTGAAATTTGAAATATTATATTACATTGGTGCATTCTGCCCTCTAATCTTTTATCAGATTGTATGTCTTAGTTGGTTAACATATGATATACTTATAATGCCTAATATTAGTATAATGCTTTCACAATTCATTTGCTATCCCTTTTCAATCTTCTCTGCAAATTTTGATTAATTGATTGGTTCACTAATTGACAGGCACTTATTATTTATCAAGTACTTCCTATGCCCCAGGCATTGTACTATGAACTATGGATACACCATTACAAAATTATGGCCTAAGTCTTCAAGGAATTTAGAGTGCATATAGCTGTAGTGGAAAAAATGTCTATATGAAATCTCAGCTTTGGATTTAATTAAGAAGTTCTTGAATACATGCTTGGTCACTCCACCTGTATGACATTAGGCAAATTTCTTAACCTTCCTAAGCCATATTTCCTCTTATGTAAGTGCGTAAAATAATACATATGTATTGGGTTCCTTTTGAGAATTCAGTTAAATAACAAATATACAGTCTGAGAACTCAGTGTGTAGGACTTGCTGTAACTATAATAACAGTAGGAGTTTAAATAATTTTTAGGTTATGATAATGACTTGGGGCTTTATATAACACAGTGGGAACATAAGATAAAGAATACTTACATCTGCCCTAGATGAGTCAGGGACCATCTTATTAG
>NW_011478577.1:4970-5832 GCF_000754665.1 Bison bison bison | reverse complement strand
CGACTGAAGCGACACAGCAGCAGCAGCAGCAGCAGCAGCAGCAGCAGCAGCTAGTAAGCATCTCATAATTCCTCCACCTTTTGTACGGCACTATGTTGAAATAGAATGACACATTAAATTGTGGATATTCAACTCAATATTTTTTTACAGATTTAAAAATCAACTGTAGATTGAGTTACAGTTTACATGCAATAAAATCACCCATGTTAAGTGTACACTTCAATACAATTTGAAATGCATTTTGAAATAATATATAATACATACAAGATTCCCCCTTTGTCTTCAGTTTCTCTTTCTGTGATTTCAGTTACTTGCAGCCAACTGTGGTTTGAAAATAGTAAATGGAAAATTCCAGAAATAAACAATTCATAAGCTTTAAATTGAGTGCCATTCCGAATAATGTGATCAAATCTCTCATCATCACGGCCCACCTCACCCTCTTCAGACCGCCTGGGATCCCCAGGCATGACATCATCTGCTCCTGCCATCCAGCACTCTACATCATCATGGCTTGATGATCCAGGATCACTTGAAGCAGATAATCCCCCTGACATATCAGGTCAATGGTAGCCTAACATTGTGTCACAGTGCCTATGTCATTCACTTCATTTCATCTCATCTGTAAGCATTTTATCATCTCACATCATCACAAAAGAAGGGTGAGTAAAGCACAATAAGATTTTAAGAAAGAGGGAAACCACATTCACATAACATGTATTCCTGTATATTGTTATACTTGCTCTATTTTATTAATAGCTATTGTTGTTAATCTCTTACTGTGCCAAACACAAATTAAACTGTATCATAGGCATGTATGTATAGGGAAAAAACATAGTATATAGAGGGTTCAGTACCAACTGTG
>NW_011478577.1:1693-2587 GCF_000754665.1 Bison bison bison | reverse complement strand
ACTCTGAAAAAAAAAAAAAAACATCATTCAGGCGAATATTGTCTGTTATTGGAGTCCTGTGTCAGACAGGAACAGTCCAACTCTAGTACCCGTCCTCTCCTGAGTCATTAGCTGGTATCGGCCTGAAGAGAGCATGACCTCAGTGTGAAGACTACTTTGGGTCTAAAAGTACAGCAGCTGGAAGGCAGCTACTCATTCTTACTGTCATAGAAGGTTGTCTAGAAAGGAGATCTGAGTGGTAATCTTCTATGGGTACTTCAGTGTGCGTCTTGTGCAGCACGGATCTACTTCTCTGTGCAGGTTAAGGGAGCATCTTCATGATTCCTATGGCCTCTCTTCCCGAGAGGAAACTTAGAAGATGTGTGCTTAGTTGCCCAGTCATGTCCAGCTCTTTGCCACCCCATGGACTGTAGCCCACTAGGCTTCTCTGTCCATGGGATTCTCCAGGCAAGAACACTGGAGTGGGTTGCCATGCCCTTCTCCATTAGAAGATGTAGGTTAGTGTAATGAGCTACAGCCTCTGTTGCTGTAACTGATCTCCAGGCCACAATTGTGACTCGCTCTCTTCCTCCTCCACTATCCAGCCTAAAATTCCATCATTTTCAGATTTCATCTTGAAGGTCTTGATGGCTTACCTGGTTATGAGGGCTTGAGTCCTTGGCAGCCATATCCTTATAGGTTGGGGTTGCTACAAATGTGCAGCAATTCACAGTTGAAATTGAGCAAGGGAATACCAGGAAGTACTAAGCGAATTACCTGGGTTCAAGCCAACTTGAGTTTGTTTCCTTATTAAGGCTGAAGAATATTCCATTGTATGTATGTACTACAGTTTGTTTATCCATTCACTTATCGATGGACATTTAGGTTGTTTCCTTATCTTAGCTATTGTGAATA
>NW_011478577.1:0-1593 GCF_000754665.1 Bison bison bison | reverse complement strand
TCAAGGACATTTTTAAAATGGAAGAAAGTTAGTCTTGTGAAAATTTCAAAAAAAACCCCACTTCTGTAGATTTAATGAATTAGTTTGTAGAAATTTAGTAAGATGTGATAGTTTTCTAGACATTGACCAGGTTTATACATAAATTAACAATCATGTTAGTGCATTATTTTTCTCCAAATCTATAAATGATTTTTTTTCTATGAGCTCTGTCATTCTACTGGTTTCCTGAATAATGCATTAAATAATTTTGACAGGTACTCATCAACAAGTTGTGTGAGAATTATGGTTTTAACAGTTTGAGAGTTATACTTGCAAACTATTTGTTAAACAAGTTTTCTCCACCAGGATTGCTCTGGAATCTAAGATCTCAAGACATGCACCACTCAAAGGCCACTTTGTCCCCTCTGTGTCTGTATTTCCTATATGAAATTTTTTGTATATGTGTCACAAAATTTGTGTAATATCTTAACTTTAAGAGTTCAAGTCAATATTGGCCCCAAGCCCTATCACAAAAAAAGTTTAATTGCATTTTCCCTCATGCATCTTATGTTTTATTTCCCCTTCTTTTCATCAGTCTTTATGTTTTTCTCTCCTTTGATATTCACCTCTGAGGTGGGGCTTAATGGTGGAGGACAGAGTAAATTGCTGAGAAGGAAGTTAGGGAAACAAACCATGAACGACAACTGTAATAGGTGAGATGGCAAAGTAATTGCTATGAAAAAGTTTGTATTCCTCCTCCCAAATCCATATGTTGTAGCTCTAATCCCCAAAGTGATGGTGTTTGAAGGTAGGGCATTTGGGAAGGTTATTAGGCTTAGATGAGCTCTAAGGTTGCATGAGACTGCAGTGCCCAGATGAGATTAGTATACTTATACTGAGAGGAAGAGATAGGACTTCTCTCTCTCTCCCTCTCTCTCCACCATGTATCTAAGAATACAGAGAAAAGGCAGCCACTTTCAAACCATGAAATGAGCCCTCAAAAGACACCTGATGTACCTGCACCTTGAGTTTGGATTTCCCAACCTCTAGAACTCTGAGAAAGAAATGTTTTATTGTTTAAGCCACCAAGTCTATGTGATTTTATTATAGCAGACTGAACTGAGACACTAATGAAAAATAACCTCCCTTCTCTACTTACAAATGCTGTTTCTTCTTCTGTCCCTTTATGGAATCTTTCAAATGCTTTCAAGATCATGATTAACTCTTGCAAAATATTGCCTCCCCCAAAACATTTGTATCACAAAAAAGGAACTGGGATGATACAACTGGTATAGACAAAGGAATAATGCCTAACAGAGCCATTCTGGCAGGAGGAAGACTGCAGGGGCATTTTTCTTGAGGGAGGCAAGGGGTTACCAACACTGTTCAAAGGATAGCCAGTTGTCCCAGGTCATTCTACCTACCTCGAGAGCCAGATGGACAGACTGTAGGGAACATGCTGGATCTATACCATAAACTGCTTCCAACCACTTCTCAAACCACTTTAGGATGTGAGAGTTGGACTGTGAAGAAGGCTGAGCGCCAAAGAATTGATGCTTTTGAGCTGTGGTGTTGGAGAAGACTCTTGAGAGTCCCTTGGACTGCAAGGAGATC
>NW_011478576.1:18973-19968 GCF_000754665.1 Bison bison bison | reverse complement strand
ATAGTCATTATCTTCATGGGTTCCCAGGAGCTCTAGGGACCTCAGAAGAGGAACCAGTCTCAGCTGAGGGACTCCTGCAGCCATTTCCCTCTCTGAACAGTATAGGATTTTGCCTTCTTTACTGCTGTTTCCTTTCCTTCCAAACGAAGTCTGTCTCTGAGGTTGGCTTTCAAAGGCGATGTGGTGTTGTGGAAAGAATATGGACTTTAGAAATAGCTGGAACCCTGGGTTTGAGCCTCTGCCCCATGATTCACTGGCTGTGTGACTCTGGGCAAGGAAGTGACCTCCCTGTTTTTGTTTTTGTTTTGTTTTTTTCCTTAACTGTATGCAGAAGAGTATGAAGCCTACTCCCCAGGGTTATTTGGAAGATTACATTAGATCACACCAGCCAAAGTGTATTTCACACAGCCAGGCTCAGCACAGATGCTCCATACACTCTGATTTTCTTTTCTTCCTTCCTTTACTTTTTATAGACCCTCCACAGAACGGAAGTTTCATATCTCCTCCATCATCACACTTCAAATCCTAAGGATACAGGGAGTCGCCTCCTTGTTGCTTGTCAGGCACGATGAACAAAAGTGCCACCCTAATGTCCTGCAAATGGGCCACTGCCCTGGCCTCTGTGATTTCAAGGGTCTTGCTCTGACCCTCCCCCAGCCACACCCGCTCCTAGAGGGCAGAGTCAGTGGGGTCCAGGGGCTGTCCCCATCAAGAGCCTGTGCCCCATCTAGATCATATTCTGGGTATCAAGGACCCCAGGTTATGCTGCCCAAGTGGCCAAGAGCTGGCTTCCAGTGCCAGAATGGGCCCCTGATCTGGTTCATCTTCCCACGAGCAGACTGTCATGAGTGTGCACATCTCTAGTTCCAAGGAGCCGTCAGAGGGCAGCTGGTTAGGGGGGTCTGTGGACAGAACTTGGCCATACAATCAGGGATGTCCACTCACAGGGTGCAAGAGCCCACATGGTGATGGGAGGATCCCAGGATGGGAAGATA
>NW_011478576.1:14006-15266 GCF_000754665.1 Bison bison bison | reverse complement strand
TAGGATTTGAGTGGTTTATTTGGGAGATAATCCCAAGAAGCCATTTCAGGGTACACTAACGAGCAGGTTACCTCTGTGGGCAGAGAGCTCAATCCCACAGAGGACCTTTGGGAAACAGTATAGAACATAAGTCACAACTTCCTCTCCCACCCCCTCCCCCACCCAAAGTCAAGGAAGCAAGGGTATTGAAAGTTCAATTCCCATTCATCATTGGCTTAAGACGGATCTCGGGTTTGTTAACTGCTTCTCTGGCCAAGAGAAAGCCTTCAGTCAAAATTGCACCTGTTAGTAGTAAGACATCAACTGGCTTATACAGGAACCATGAGTGTCAAAGGGACATGGGTATGACCCAACTAGCTGGTTGCACTCTACAAGTCTCATAATGTATTATAAAAATTCACACTAACTATGCATCTCATTCCATTATAAGCTCAATGTTAAAGTGATGCTCTATAAATACGAATCCTATTTATACTGTGGCTTCAAGTACCTGTCTGTAACATGCCTTTGAGAACCTAGTATTAGCACACCCCAGTTTTGAGGGGAACCAGGGGAGAGATAATCAGCTTCTGACTACACCCATTTGGGCAAAGAAGGAGACTAGGTCATCTTGGCAAAAGTTCTCTGCACAGGCTTCTCTAGGAAGTATATTAAGTCAATGCCTTCCACTTTGATTTTCCATAACCCATAGAATTTCCCAGTTTTTCATGGATTCCCATGGAACCTCAGTTTTTGCTGGCCTCCCTCTCCCAGTTGACCCCTCCTCTTGATTATGCACACAGGCTTGGACAACTGATTCTATCTCATTCTTCAGGAGTTCTGGTACTTCAATTCAAGTACCTGAGAATCCATCAGTCTTGGACCCAGACTCCAGTTGTGGCAGTCGTCTCATTTCTAAGACTCTGCTCATCATGTGGCCCCACTCTGACATCCAAGTTTTGTCTCGGTCTCTGTCTGAATTGCTGTTTTGGTCATCCCCAATCCCTTCTCACACTAGGGCTCATCTTGTGCTCTTCAGTCTTTGTTACAGGTTAAATTGTGTCCCTCCTCCCCCATCAAAATCATGTTGAAGTCCTGACTGGTGTACCTCAGAATGTGACCTTATTTGGGACCTAGCATCTTTACAATCAAGTTAAAATAAGGTCACTGGGGCAGGCTCTAATCAAGTATGACCAGTGTCCTTATGAAATGGAGAGATTTGAACAAAGAGACATGCATAGAGGGAAAATAATGGAAAGAAACACAGGGAGATGACATCCA
>NW_011478576.1:12482-13372 GCF_000754665.1 Bison bison bison | reverse complement strand
ATAGTCTATCATAGAGCATCTTCCTCCATGCAACACTGAATAACTAGCATAGAATATTGGCTCTCTAGGCTTATAGATATTATTCCCTACTCTCAGGACTTTATATCTCTAAAATAAAGTTATTCATGTTCATATCTTGATAAATTATAGGTTTCTTTTACCTTCCCTTCATTTTGGTGATCCTCTCCTTTTTCATTGTTCATATGAATTAATCTAGGAGGCCTAAATCAATGTTGTTCTAAAATTAAGACATACTCTGGGTAGCAAGTTCCATCACCAAAAAAAAAAAAACTACCTTGTAGATATTATTTTTCCTCTCCAATCATGAGAGAGAGAATGAATTTGTAAAAATGCTCCAAGAACACTTAATACACACAAAAATAAGAAAAAAAAAGTCAAACTTGAACTTTTGTCACCACTTTCTTAGCATACCCCAGGAATACTACTATGTTTTTTTTTATAACCATTCATATAAACTTAGGAGTGACCTTGAGATAGTGACTCTCTCTGCTGAGTAGGAAGGGGTGCAAAAGGCTATCATGTACAATGGTTCCATCTTTGTATTTTTTTCCATTCTTACTAGTGTTTTTCTTCTGATTTCTGTGTGATACTACAAGAAGTAGGATGGAGATTATTCAATGGTTTTCAGCTATCAGTTCAGTTCAGTTGCTCAGTCGCGTCAAACTCTTTGCAACCCCATGAATTGCAGCACGCCAGGCCTCCCTGTCCATCACCAACTCCCGGAGTTCACTCAAACTCACATCCACTGAGTCGGTGATGCCATCCAGCCATCTCATCCTCTGTCGTCCCCTTCTCCTCCTGCCCCCAATCCCTCCCAGCATCAGAGTCTTTTCCAATGAGTCAACTCTTTGCATGAGGTGGCCAAAGTA
>NW_011478576.1:10250-11025 GCF_000754665.1 Bison bison bison | reverse complement strand
TTCCTCCTTGAGGAAACTTAAATTTTTCACTCCCTTTTCTCCTTCCCAACTGCTCTCAGAGTTTGTCTTGAGTCTTAAACTCAGGAGTTTCTCTTCTGCATGTTGAGTGGCAGGTAACTAATTTAAGTCACATGATGATATCCTATGGCTTCATGCTAAGGGGTTCAAATATACTAATGGATACACGTAAGTATAAGGCCAAGTACATGGGATCATTGAAGCCTTGGATTAAATATTTTGACTCATCTTCACCTATCATCAAATTATCTGAAGAAATTGGTTGTGGAAAAGAGTGCTGAAATCTTTGCCCCTTCAGATACGTGTTCTATCCCTCACTACCCAATTCTGTGCTCCTAGAAGCTGACCTGTAGAGACTACATCAATGGGCTCTCTTGTCTTTTGGTTTCTGATTGGGCCTGAAGAATAGGGAGCATCAACAGAAGATTAGAGGATATTGATTCCCTCAGCTCTGTCTCCACAGGATCTCTAGAGGTTGGCTCCATCTCTCTGCTGAAGGCTGGCTACTGTCAGACAGCCCACTTAGTACAGCTGAGTCCCCACAGCTGCTCCTCCAGTCCAAGCAGTAGTAACAGCTTCTCAGCATTACTACTTCCAGGGTGATGCACCATCCCTTCCTGTTTTCCACACCAATGCTTTTGTAAGTAGTCCCTCTCTCACACCCTCTTCAGCTACCCGGTTTTAATGTGCCATCTGTTTCCAGGCAGGAGCCTAACTGATAGTCAAACAGGACATTAAATAATTTGACTAAGTAATT
>NW_011478576.1:6133-8987 GCF_000754665.1 Bison bison bison | reverse complement strand
GCACTTTGGCCTGTTTTTTCTATAGGCAGAGAAATTGTATGTATAAAATAGAAATGCAGAAAGCTTAGGTCCCAAAACCGCACTTTTTTTGGATACTCATCTTCAAATTGCCTATTCTACAAAAAAAAAAAAAAAAATCTAGTTGAAGTATATAAAGTTAAGTTGATCTAGACTTTTTAAATGCTCTTCAGTTCTATAAAAATGTGTATTCCTTCAAGAACTTAGCTCAAATAATTATTTTCAAGAAAGTTTTGAAATAATTGCCTTTTTAAATCTTTTGCCCATTTTTACATTGAGTTTATAAGTTTTTTTATTAAATATATATTATTATGTCTGTCTGATGTCAAACTACTGTGTCAAACTACTTTGCTATTTTTTCCCAAATATATTGTTAGTCCATTAAAGTTGACATTTTTACAATTTTACAAAGTCAAATATATCTGAGCTCAGTTTTACTTAAGAAAAGGTTTTACTTAACCCACCCCAACTGTGTAGTTGCCTAGACTTTCTCACAAGATGTTTATTATTTTATTTTTATCATTTGTGCTTAATCCATCTTAAATTTGTTAGTGTATACAACGTATACAAATTTTACAAAGTCAAATATATCTGAGCTCAGTTTTACTTAAGAAAAAGTTTTACTTAACCCACCCCAACTGTGTAGCTGCCTAGACTTTCTCACAAGATGTTTATTATTTTATTTTTATCACTTGTGCTTAATCCATCTTAAATTTGTTAGTGTGTACAATGTATAAGGTCTCGTTTTATTTTCTTCTAGATGCACAGGCTAGTTATGCCTACCCCATGTCTTGAAAATAGTCCGTCCTTCTCCCATATGTCACCCTTCTCTTCCTAAAATTCTCCATTCTCTCCCACATTTCCTGTCTCTCCCCAAATCCTTTAGTTTCTCCGCAATCTCTGATTTCTCCCACAGTTTCTTGTCTCTCCCACAGTTCCTTATATCTCCCAATATTCTTCATTCTCTCCCAATTTCCTGTCTCTTTCATATTTCTCCATTTTCCACCAAGATTCTCTGGTTTCACGAACACTTCCTTTTGTCTCCCACAGTTCTTTCTCTCTCCACAATTCTCCTGCAATTCCTTATCTCCCCCACCATTGTTCATTCCCTCCCACAATTCCCTGTATCTCACACGTTCTTGATTTTCTCCCAGGATTCTCTGATTTCACCCACAATTCTTTGTCTCTCCCACAATTCCTTTTGTCTCCCACAATTTTCCATTCTCTCCCACAATTCCTTATTCCTCCCACATTTTTTCATTTACTTCCACAGTTCTGCCTCTTCCACAATTCCTCATTCTGTCCTATAGTTCCCTATCCTCTCCCACAAACCCCTGACTCTCTCAAATTTCCCCATTATCTCACATAATTCTCTGGTTTCTCCCACACTTCTTTGTCTCTTTCAAAATTCCTTACATCTATCACAGCTTTTGTCACTCCCACAATTCTCCCACAATTTCTTGTCTCTCCACAATTCTCAGTTCTCAAAATTCCCTCTTACACAATTCCATGTTTCTCATACAATTGTCTGTTCTCTCCCACAACTCTCCATTCTTTCCCAGAATTACTTGTCATTGCTAAATTCCTAAATGTGTTGGAATTTTTTCTGGACTATTTTTTTTCCTTTGAAGCATTTGTTTATTCTTATTCAATTACCGTATTGATTGGGCCTTATAATATGTTCTTTCATCTGGCAAAATGTTTCCCCTTTATTGTAATATATCCCAAAAAATGCCTTGACTCTTCTCAGACATTTATTCTTCCACCCAAGAAAAAAAGGATATTTTATTCAGTTAAAAAATGTATGAAAGTTCAACTATTGACTTTCTAACTATAACTAATCAAATTAATATTATTAATTAGATAAAATTGAGTTTTTTATATTGTCTCCTCCAAGATTTAAGGTGTCTTTCCATTTGATCAGATCTTTTTTTATGAACCTTCAGTTTGAATTTATTAGCCTTTTTGTGCCAGTTCTGAAGCTTTCTTGTTAGCTTTCTGTTCTGAATCTCATGTGGGTTTTTTTAGTACTGTGAATAGAATAGATTTTTTTTTCAATTTCCTGTTTTAGGTACTTATTGCTAGAAAAGAGAAAAACTATTGATTTTTGAAATGTGTGTCTTCTTACTTGCACATAGTGAATTGAGGCAGTGAATTATGTAGAAAGTTGGGGACGTAGAATCCAAGCAGAAGAAACAGTAAGAATACAGATTCTGAGCAGAGGACATGCTTAATGAGTCAATAAATACTGAAACGATCACCATTGCTAGAGCCAGTGGGCAATGGGAACAGAGATATAAGGTGCAGTCAGAGAAGTAGCTTTGGGCGAGATTACCTGTCCAATTTCTATTGCTGCATAACAAATTACCTCAACTTTAGCAATTTGAAGCAACAATAAGCATTTATTATCTCACAATCTCTGTTGGCCAGGGATTTGTCAGTCATTTAGCTGGGAGATTCTGGCTCCTGGTTTCTCTTGAGATTGCCATCAAGATATCACCCTGGGCTGCAGTCATCTGAAGGTTTGACTGAGGCCGAAAGATTGACTTCTAAGATGGTTTACTCACAAAAACCCTGTTTCAGACATTTAAAAAATTTTTTCAATCAATTCCTACTTAATGCCTAAAGTGAAACCCTGAAGTATATGTAGTGTCACTTTTCTGTATTTTTCCTTGACTCCTATGTTAATTTTGAAAGACATGTTTTGAGAATGAACCCATCTAAATGTCAGACCCCAGCTACAAATGTCACAACCCATGTACATTTCTAAAGCCTATAAATGCTTTCTTTTGAAAACACAAGAGCATTTATGCAAGCAAGAGGATAGTAAGAAAAG
>NW_011478576.1:5226-6033 GCF_000754665.1 Bison bison bison | reverse complement strand
GAAATGGGAGCAGACTTGACTATAGAGAATTATTCCATCCTCCAAGAGCTTAGTCTCTCCTTTCAGAATTAGGTTACAAGTTTATTCTCAGGCTGTGACCTTAGAATTTGCATAAGTGGTTCCATGTTTTTTCTTTTAGTTTCACTAAGTTCTAATTACAGGAATTGGAGTTGCTTTCAATTTTCAGCTTTCTGTGGACCTTCTCCTGGTCCAATCTGCTGGACCTGGCAAGTAATAAAGAGTTCCAGACCCAGGAGGTAAAGACAAAAGCCAGGAATGACATGAACAGTGCATCAGTCAAAAATCCAAGAGATGGCAACGTCTCTGATGAAAATTAATACAACTCAAGAAGGTAGCTGGGTGGGATCCATCCAGCGGAATAGATGCCACCAAAAAAAATTGTCAGTGCAAAGAGAAGGATATCTAGAACTTTTCCAGAGACTACTATTCTGTTTTTGAGAAGATTAGTTCATTAGGATATAACAAAGCCTGGATTTCTTATCATCTTGATTATTGATTGATGTCTTACTGATTTCTTCCCTCTGTAATTCCATCCGCATCAGCATGAACTTCCAATAAATAAGATAGTTCCTCACTCTACTAGGAAGGGAGTATCTTGGAGAGAAGACTGTGATGTGGTTCAAATCACTAGAAAATTGTGTGTGTGTGTGTGTGTGTGCACGCTCAGTCACTGAGTTGTGTCCAACTCTTTGCAACCCCATGGACAGCAGTCTGTCAGGCCCCTCTGTCTATGGAATTTCCCAGGCAAGAATACTTGAGTAGGTTGCCATTTCCTTCTCCAGGGGA
>NW_011478576.1:0-3419 GCF_000754665.1 Bison bison bison | reverse complement strand
TTTCCCAATTTTGAACCAGTCCATTGTTCCATGTCTGGTTCCAACTGTTGTTTCTTGACCTGCATACAGGTCCCTCAGGAGACAGGTAAGGTGGTCTGGTATTCCCATTTCTTTAAGAATTTTCCACAATTTGTTGTGATCCACACAGTCAAAGGCTTTATCATAGTCAATGAAGCAGAAATAGATGTTTTTCTGGAATTCCCTTGCTTTCTCTATGATGCAACAAATGTTAGCAATTTGATTTCTGGTTCCTCTGCTTTTTCCTAAACCCAGCTTGTACCTCTGGAAGTTCAAAAATACTCAAACTAAAGTTGTTCAAGCAGAAAGAGGAAATTGGGATAAAGATTTCTCACAGAATTCAAAGTCAAAAATGTGATTGATGCTGCCTTAAAAACGACTAAAATAAAAGATACATTTGGTGAATTCTATCATACTTCTCTCTGCTCGTTGGCTTTATTCTTCTCCCTTGCTGCAAAGTGACATTCTCCATGTGAAGAAAAGCATTGCTAATAACTCCTTCAGAACTTTACAGCTTACTTTTTCCAGTATCTAAATAGAAATTGATCTTCTTTCTCCTTTCCTGTTCTAAAAAGTCCTGAGCTCACACTGTAATTGACTTGATTTGGGTCAAGTGAAAATCCACACCAGTCAGATGCAGCCAGGGATGAGCTCATATTGTACCAGCATTGGGACTCCTATGATAACCTAGTGGATGGAAAAGGAGTTTCCAGAAGAAAGGTGCAAAGGAGATAATTCCAATATATGTCTGCTACCTTGAATATATTTTCTTGGGATAGATCCATAAATTTCATCAAATTCTCAAGGGATCCTAACCTCAAAATGTTGATGAACTACTGTGTAGTTCAGTACAGCTCATGTCTTTTAACATTCTCCCACACCAGAGAAGATAAAGATATATGTGCTCCTATCTATATTTCTATACTACATTATTACTTAAAGTTAAGGTTGTACAAGGTAAATACAATGAAATTCCCACAAATTCTAAATTATTAGAATCAAACAAGGTTATCATGCCAAACAGACAGATTCCATAGTCAGTCTCTTGGAAATATTTTTATTGTTTTTTTCTAGTTATATATTGTTATTAACTGTGATGGGAGGCACCAATCACATCTTTGGTTAGAGAAAAATTATCATTATGTATGATCTTTGATTGATATCTGACAATGATAGTTTGAGAGATTTATACTAATAAGAAGTGGGGCATGAACTATTTGACTAATAACCAGAGCTCAGCTAGAGAAGTCTATGTCTCTGTTCTTGATTACTCTTTATATATTGTTATAGCTAATGATTTCTCATAGTACTTGAGCTTGTTTGCAAGGTAATAATTTCTGGAAACTGCGTCATGACCTCCTTGTTCAGCTTTTATTATACAGTCCACAAAAAAAGTATCTTATTGGTAAACATGACATACAGACTTGATAAATTTTTCTATATCATCCTAGAATAATATCTAAAGATTTTCAAGTTAGGGTAGATGATATTGTATGTGACTATACCAGTTGTAAAGCATTATCTTATAATCCAGCTGTATTAGCCCAGTTTAATATCCTCATAAACAGATTTTCAAGCATGTAGCTAAGGGATCAGTAGGTACCAAAGAAACATTTCCTTTTTCACCAAATATCAAGTTGGTTCACTAAAAGATGATTTATTTGTGACTGTTAATACCTGCAATTTTGTAACTAAAATCAATGGAAAAATAAGAATCAGGTTACAAATGATTTTGCTAGCTGTGAATCATTAAATAGGCAACATGAAGTAGGAAAACAAGATCTAAAGTCAACAGGATTTCACACCTGACTTCACCTTCATTCTGCTTTTGTGATCTGGGTATATGACTTAACCACTTTGAACATCAGCTGTCAAATAAGAGTAGTGAATTCCCACTGAGTCATCTTCCAGCTATAATATCTTAAAATCTTATTTCTATCTATCAATTAAATTAGATTTGGTAGCAAGTAACAAAGACTCAAAGTAACTGTGGTTTAAACAAGGTTAAAATTTATTTCTCTCTCACATAAAAATTAAGAAGTCCTCCATCCAGGACGGCTATAGCAGTGCTGCTTCACCAAGTCCTCAAGAACACAAGTCCTTATAACTGTAGGATGTGACCCTCATCCCTGTGGTCTAAAATAGTGACTAGAGGAACTTCCCTCGTGGTCCAATGGTTAAGAATCTGCCTACCAATGCAGGGAGTGCGAGTTCAATCCCTGGTAAGGGAACTAATATCCCACATGCCGCGGGCCTACCAAGCCCGCATGCCACAGTGAAAAATCCCATGTTCTGCAACTAAAACCCAATGTAGTCAAATAAATAAATTTTGAGCAAAAAATAATAAAATAGTAACTAGAGTGCCAGTCATCATACCTGTGCTTTGGGCAGCAAGATGAAGAAAGGGAAAATAAGATAAGAAGCAAAGATCATACACTGGCCATCTTTTAAGGAAGATTCTTGGAAACTGCCACACCTCATTTCTGCTAGTGTCCCATTGGTCACACTGAATTACAAAGGAAACCAGGAAATGTAGTCGTCATTTGGAGTGGCCATGTTCCCAACTAAAGATGAAGAGAATGGTTACTCAGAAATACCTTGCAGTGTGAGCTTCATTCATCATCTAAAAAGTAATCATTTCTGATAGGGTACCAGGAAATATCATTCAATATTTAGTGGTGGAGTTATCCACACCCATAGGAGTTAAGACCCTTGCTATTTCAATTCACTGTCTCCCTTTGCTTGCCACTGTGCCAGGCTCTGGGGACACAAAAGTAAATAAGGCAAGCTTAGTCCTTCGTCTCATGGGCCTTACATTGGAATGTGGAAGATCTTAAATACATAATTATAAACATGGTGATTATTACATAAGAGAACAGGCTGCTTTTATATTTGTGATAATTTATCCACCAACTCCTCTAGACTCTCTAGGGAAGAACATGACATTATCCTTATTTGTCACAAAGACCAAAAAGGAGTTTTCTATGACGTTAACTTGTTTCTTACTCACCTACCTTCTTTCCTGCTCCTTCCGTCAATGCCAGGAAGTGGTCTGAGTTCACCAATTTTCCATGGAACCTTAATGAATTACTTGTCAGTTTTTACCCTGAGAGCCCATCATGTTAAAATCTGTGTTCATTCTAATATCTAAGGGTAGAGCAATAATAGTGCCAGAGATATTTAAGAATTGGTTTCCTTCAGATCGCCAGTCTGGTTTCAATGCATGAGACAGGGTGCTCAGGGCTGGTGCACTGGGATGACCCTGAGGGATGGGATGGGGAGGGAGGTTCAGGATGTACACCCATGGCTGATTCATGTCAATGTATGGCAAAAACCACTACAATATTGTGAAATAATTAGCCTCCAGTTAAAATAAATAAATTAATTTTTAAAAAAGAATT
>NW_011478575.1:9871-12218 GCF_000754665.1 Bison bison bison | reverse complement strand
GTCCATCATATTTCACCAGGATGAATGCAAGAACCCTCTGACTTCTTTCTTCTACCTGGCTCTTGCTCATTTTATTCTAAACTCAGCTGGTGAAGAGAGCCTGTTAAAACAGATAAGTGCTTCCTATTTCTTTGCTAAAAAAAAAAACCTCCAAAGACCTGTGATCTGACTATGAGAAAAAGCCAAAATACCAAATTGCAGAGGTCGATGAGGCCCCACAAACTCTTGATCTGGGCTGATCTCCTCCCCTCCCATTCTCCCTCTTGTTTGCTCTCTTCAGCAACATTCACCTTCTTGCTCTTCCACAAACACTTCAGGAACGTCCTTGCCTCTGGGACTTGGCCCTCACTGCTTTCTCTAGCTGAACTCCTCTTCCAAAAATTTTTTTTTATATATTTCACTCCTTCAGGCCTTGAATCAAATCACTATAATTAAGGCATTTCCAGGCCACTCTAAAATTTGAAACCAACTCCCAGCCCCATTCTCCTTCCCTCATTTTCTCTTGAACAGTTATCAACATCACACTTTCTACAGTTTTTACTTACGTAAATTTTGTTTTTTCACTCTCATACACTTATCCATTTAGAATGCAAACTCCATTAAGGCAACAAGTTTTGCTTCTTTTTTAGTCAACTAAATACTGTATTATAAATCAGTATTTGTTGAATGAATTTAATAGAAAGTATGATCTAGAATCATCCTTGCTTTCCTTATCGATGTACTCATTGAACAAAATATTTTGAACACTGTTTATGTGCTTGGACTTGGGCCTAAGATTACATTGCTTTTTAGGATCTCTAGGTTCCTGGGAACAGTCATGAGAAAAATACATTTATAGTGCAGTGTTATAAGAGGAAAGGTACAATCTGGATTTTTGCTCTCTAGTTTTAGCAATAAAATATATCCTCTAATCTTTTATTCTGCTAAAACTATTCTGTAGAAGCAGCCAAGCAAATTTGTTACCTGATTTTGCAGAAGTGACCCATAACTAACAAGAAAAAAAATCAAGGCTGTGATCTTTAGTTCTGCTTGAAATTTTAATTATAAACTCACCTATGTTTTTTTTTCCCCAGTTTAGATGGTTTTCTATAAGGGAGGTCACAATCCCCACCAAGCAGCCAGTGCAAGGAAGTTTGGCACAATTCTTTGTGGTTCTTCAGGCTGAAGTTCTAGCAGTTTCTTCCCATAAGAAGATTCTCCTAGAGTGTGGGAGACATAGAATAAGAATACGATGGCAGTGATTGTTCTCTTTTATTGTCTTCTGAATCAATCCACAGCCCAACGAATCTGAGAAGTAACAAAATTGAGTGTTATTGGTTGTGGTCACATTGCTATTGCAACATAAGCATTTGAAATTTTCTTGAGCATTTTAAGGTAGAAATTTTATGTTTTATTTGCAGGTCAGAATTATTCTGATTTAAGTAAAAACGCTCACACACAAAATTTGTATACCAGTTAGAATTTATGTCTATATTAATAAGTAAATCTTTGGTTTAGGATTCTTGGTCACTGTTTTCTAGAGGATTGAGTTTGTGCAGCTGTAAGTATATTTCGTTGCCAAGATTGGGGTGATATTACCAGAATGACCAAAACTAAGGCGAATTTCCCATTTATAAGTATAATGGTTGTACCCTCTCCACCTCAGAGAGAAGAAATGCCTGGATAGATTCATCATTGCTATGCTTTCTTGCTATAATTTTTTCTCTTCTACTTTCTGCACAAGTTCTGTAGGCCCTGTGACTTCATCAATCATAAGTTGTTTTATTATTTCAGAATCATAAGACTGTAGATCATAGTTATACTCAAAAGGCTTTCATACTGCTCTACCACATACAGAGAATATTTCTTCAAAGAGGCCAATTAGTATTTTTGATTAATCTTACCAACATAGAAAAATAGATATTAAGTGTTACTGATGTATATTACAGCTCTGATAGAAGTCTCTAGAAGTCTGTGATCACTGCCAATGGAGCAGAACTTTCCAGGGGCAATGCAGTACTGTTTTTATATTCAGTAATGATAAGTCAGACAACAAATGGGAGGTACCTTTTAATTAATTGCCCGACGCTAGAATTTTGTGAGAGATTTTTATAATGCTATTCAGTATTTCAGTTACCACTTTGTTTTAGAGTTCGTGTCAGAGAGTGTATACCCTCCACACATGTAATCTGTATATACACACATGTACAGATTGACATGAATGTATGTAAATCTGTGTGATATACGAAATATGAATAGTGTTTATAAAGTATACATAATGGGAGAAGGCAATGGCACCCCACTCCAGTACTCTTGCCTGGAAAATCCCATGGATGGAGGAGCCTGGTGGGCTGCAGTCCATGGGGTC
>NW_011478575.1:6152-8169 GCF_000754665.1 Bison bison bison | reverse complement strand
TTCCGGATACATGGAGTAGCCACTGGTAAAAATGTCATAGTGAAGGATCTAATATGCTTTATTACTGTATCATATACATATGTTTAGAAAATATGAATACATGTTATGTATCTAATCCATTTGGATTTTCTGAATCCTTTCAATAATTAGGATGCTATCTCAGAGGTCTCTTTCTTGAAGCATGAGAACCACTCATTTGAAATGACTGGTATCAGATGGGTGACATATGATATCCCATGACCTACCCTTTTTGACATTTGGCATACTTACTGAAGAAATGTTATACAACATGAAAATGAAAAAGACCTGCTCTTATCACCAATTGTCACATTACCTGTTTTCTCTCTGGACTCATAGTAGACCAAGAATTTTTGAAATAGGGAAATAAATGTGACCAATGGACATAGAATCATAAGAAAATTTCAGATTTGAAAGGGATCTGAGCAACTATGTAGCACATCTTTCCTTTTTCTTTTCTTTTAAAGCAACAGTCTAAAGCATTTACGTAACTTGTTACAGTCACACTAGTTGATGGCAAAGCAAGGCCTAAACCTCGTTTATACAAACTTTGAAAGCGTTTTGATGTATAGCAAGAACTATAGCAGTATCAGGTAATTTAGGTGCAAAATTGTCCAAAAGATGGAGATGCAGGTGGGCTCAGTCGTGTCTTACTTTGTGTGACCTTATGGATTACAGCCCACCAGAATCCTCTGTTCATGGAATTTTCTAGGCAAGAATACTGGAGTGGGTTTCCTCTTCCAGGGGATCTTCTTGACCCAGGGATCGAACCTATATCTCTTGCGTCTCCTGCATTGGAAGGTGGATTCTTTACCATTGAGCCACCAGGGGGGCAGGGGTGGAGTTGTAGAGGTTTAAATTGCCACACAAGCTGGGGAGTCATTGATTATAATGTATTTTTAAACATTCTTAGAGGCAAAAGCGTGTGGTAGAAGCAGAAAGGAAAGTAAATTGTGGTGGAATGAATGCTGGATTTAGGGTCAGACTTGGTCTTTTAAGTCTCATTGCTACCAACAATTCGATATGTGGCCTGTGGCATATCCCTTAAATATCTCTGACCCCGCTATTCCTTTTCTGTAAAAATAGCAATAATAATGCATTCTCTGCCTAACACTTGAAGAGAATCAAAGTTGTTATTCAAATATACATTGTTAATCTGTATATGCTGCCCAGTCGCTTCAGTCATGTCCGACTCTGTGTGACCCCATGGACTGCAGCCTACCAGGCTTCTCCGTCCATGGGATTCTCCAGGCAAGAACACTGGAGTGGGTTGCCATTTCCTTCTCCAATGCATGAAAGTGGAAAGTGAAAGTGAAGTTGCTCAGTCGTGTCTGACTCTTAGCGACCCCATGGACTGCAGCCTACCAGGCTCCTCCATCCATGGGATTTTCCGGGCAACAGTCCTAGAGTGGGGTGCCATTGCTTTCTCCCAATCTGTATATAATTGGAGGTAAAGAAGCAATCCAGTTCAATCCAAATTTGTTGTACTTTTCTTTTCCACACATTGTACAAAGCCTTAGGAATACAGTACTAAACAAAAAAGACATGATCATAACTTAAGGATTTTTCATTCTGCTAAAATGTCTACTTGGGTAGGGTATTATATAATTTACCGGGAATTTTCTTATTCATTATCTTGATTGAGTTTAAAAATAGTTCTAATATTAGGCTATTAGGCAGGCAGGATAGATCAAGTAATAATACTAATTAAACAATAACAAGTAACATTTCTAGTCCTTGAATGTAAAAGAAGAATTTTACATTGTTTAAATACAGCTATATGGTGGAGTAGAATGAAGGCCAAGATGGGGGAAACGGGAACCATAACACTAGAAGTAAATAAAACATCTTGGCTTTCCTTTCTGTGCAATGATAAGCATCTTAGAGCCATATGATCAAAGTAAACTCCTTTCAGTAGGTAAAAGTAGATATTTTTATTCTGATATTATAAATTGAGAGAATAAATCTTTACGTATATATATATGATTTTTTTAATTTA
>NW_011478575.1:4637-6052 GCF_000754665.1 Bison bison bison | reverse complement strand
TTTTAATTTAAAAATTTCAATAATGCAAATGTATCTATATACAAAACAGAAACAGACTCACAGACGTAGAAAACAAGTCCATGGCCACCAAAGGGGAAAAGGGAGGAGAGGGATAAATTAGGAGCGTGGGATTAACAGACACAAACTACTATATATAAAATAGATGAGCAACAAGGGGTTTACTGCATAGCACAGGGAGCTGTATTCAACATCTTGTACTAACCTATAATGGAAAAGAATCTGGAAAGTATTTGTGTGTGTTCCTTTTTTAAAAAATTATTTATTTTTAATTGAAGGATAATTGCTTTACAATACTGTGTTCTTTTCTGCCATACTTTAACATGAATCAGCCATAGGTATACATGTTTCCCCTCCCTTTTGAACCTCCCCCCATCCCACTCGTCTAGGTTGTCACAGACTCCTTGTTTGAGTTCCCTAAGTCATACAGCAAATTCCCAGTGGCCATCTATTTTACATATGGTAGTGTATATGTTTCCCTTTTAGTCTCTTTGTTCATTCCACCCTCTCCTTCCTCCCCCTGCCCACATCCATAATTCTTTTCTCTATGTCTGCATCTCCACTGCTGCCCTGCAAATAGGTTCATCAGTACCCACTTTCTAGAATTTATATATTCTATATATAAATCCTATATATTTATGTTAATATGCACTATTTGTTTTTCTAACTTACTTCACTCTGTATAATAGGCTCTGGATTCTTCCATCTCATTAAAACTGACTCAAATGTGTTCCTTTTATGGGTGAGTAATATTCTATTGTATATATAAATGACAGCTTCTTTATCCATTCATTTGTCGATGGACATCTAGGTTGCTAGCTATTGTAAATAGTGCTGCAGTGAATACTGGGGTACATGTGTCTTTTTCAGTTTTGGTTTCCTTAGGGTATATGCCTAGGAGAGGGATTGCTGGGCCATATGGTTGTTTCATTCCTAGTTTTTTAAAGGAATCTCCATACTGTCTTCCATAGTGGTTGTATCAATTTCCATTCCCACCAACAGTACAAGAGGGTTCCCTTTTCTCCATACCCCCTCCAGCATTTATTGTTTGTGAATTTTTTGATGATCACCATTCTGACCAATGTGAAATGGTATAAAATTGTAGTTTTGATTTGCATTTCTCTAATAATGAGCTGCTGCTGCTGCTGCTAAGTCGCTTCAGTCGTGTCTGATCCTGTGCGACCCTATAGACGGCAGCCCACCAGGCTCCCCCGTCCCTGGGATTCTCCAGGCAAGAACACTGGAGTGGGTTGCCATTTCCTTCTCCAATGCATGAAAGTGAAAAGTGAAAGTGAAGTCACTCAGTCCTGTCCGACTCTTTGCGACCCCATGGACTGCAGCCTTCCAGGCTCCTCCGTCCATGGGATTTTCCAGGTCAAGAGTACTGGGAGTGGGGT
>NW_011478575.1:0-1547 GCF_000754665.1 Bison bison bison | reverse complement strand
AAACTTGAAAGAAATCCCCTAGAAACTCTGTTTGTTTTTTTCCTTTTCAGCAGAAATAGCATTTGTTAGGTCTTGCATACTCATTTATTCCAGGGGATTTACTTTCTATCATCTCTGTGCACTTCTCCCACCAAGGCTTTACACACATGCGGTTTCTATGGTGCCCACCTGGCTCTTCAGCTTCCGATCTTTGCTCATGATTCGGATATTTCTAGTTCTCTCAATCAAGAAAGGGGAGTTGGTGACTTCTTAACCCAGTTTTTTTTCCTTTTCATTTCTTGGAATCAAAATTCTTACTAGTTAATCTGGAAAATTAATCTGTGAAAAGTAATAAGAGTTTATCTTCTACATATGTGTCTTCTACGACAATACAAAGAATGCTTATTACCAGTTGCCTTCAGAGAAGTGTGGTTGTAAAATGATTACGCTTAGCTTTTTAACCAAAGAAACTAGAACTTAAACAGTAATAATAGTGTGTTTTTGTTTTCAAAGCAGTCATTTTGAGAAGACAAGTTCTTATTCCAGTGGCCCTGACATTAATGAAATAGACTTCACCTGTTCACCTGCTCCTGCTAAGTCGCTTCAGTCGTGCCTGACTCTGTGCGACCCCATAGGTGGCAGCCCACCAGGCTCCTCTGTCCCTGGGATTTTCCAGGCAAGAGTACTGGAGTGGGGTGCCATTGCCTTCTCCGACCTGTTCACTTAGTTGGTGCCAAAAGAGTTCTTCATTTTGTAAATTCTATCCATTTTTGCAACAATGTCAAATGCTTTCTGAGATGAGGTGTGCTATAAATACATATATGTAAAATAAAATCCACTCTTAATTGGCCATGAGTTCAAAATTTTTATTAAGTCAAAATTAACTGAAGGAAGCATTGTTTGCTTTTAGACTTGGACCCTCTATAGTGAAAGTTCTGCTATTAAGTTCATTCTTCCATGACTGGCTAAAAGCGCAATTTAACAGGAGCCCTCAGGTACATTCATTGTCTTCCTTAACTGCCTTTGTTTGAAACACTATTCATATAACAATATGCCCACCAAAAAGAAGTAGATGATTTTACTGATGCTGATTTTTGAGTTATAAACATATTGTAGAGATTTCTTATTAAATTTGGCTTAGTCATATTTTTTACAGGACTTCCCTAATGGCTCAGTGGTAAAGAACCTGCCTGCCAATACAGGAGATGCAGGTTCAATCCCGGGGTTGGGAAGATTCCCTGGAAAAGGAAATGGCAACCCACTCAAGTATTCTTGCCTGGAAAATTGCCTGGAAAATTCTTGCCTGGAAAACGGACAGAGAAGCTTAGCAGGCTACAGTCCATGGGGTCACAAAGAGTTGGAGACAACTTAGTGACTCAGCAAGCATGCACATATTTCTCATGAGTCTTTCTTTTAAATATGAAATTGCACATTAAATATAGTAATTTCAAATATGCATGCATTTGAGTGTATTGTGTTTCTTGCAAGCAAGGATTTTGTTATATTCTACCTTCACTCTAACATGACATTAGTAGTTACTATTTAGAGAATGTATTATATTTCTAGCT
>NW_011478574.1:13423-14909 GCF_000754665.1 Bison bison bison | reverse complement strand
CAGGAGATCTTCCTAACCTAGGGATTGAACCTGGGTCTCCCACATTGCAGGCAGATTCTTTACTGTCTGAGCCACCAGGAAAGCCACCACGGAAGCATTACTACTGGGTTCTTACCAAACACAGTAATGTGAGCTGAAGATCCAGGTTGTCTAGGATGGGCTGGGAGTGGTACCACTGGGGGTCGTGGGAGGGCACTACTGGATCTTGGTGCCTGTCATAGGAACCTCTTCTCTTTGACCTCCACCTTCAACACTTTCGCTCTGTTTTCTGTCTCCCTGACTAGTTCCAGCCTTACAGTGGTGCTACTGAGTCCCAGTCTAGCCAAGTAAGCCTATGGGGAAGTACCACCATTGTGTCGGCAGCTGGCATGAACACGTCTGCAGAGCCAGGACAATGACTCATGGTTGTGATAATAGAACCTTATGAGTCTAGTCTTTGACAGGATGTGGTGCACTCTACAAACACTCCCACGTGGGCCTTCTGAGTCTGGAGCCAGGATGTTCAGCAAAGGGTAGCATTTAAGGGGAAATCCATTTATTGACTCTGTGTGTACAATAATGAGTGAAAAAATACCTCCTCCCCTCAACATCCACATGTGCATGCGCACACACACACATGATAGGATTTGGGGCTGAAACATGAAGCAGTTGTGCTCATTTTAAAGGAAGTTTTACCAAAAAGAGTACAAATATCCTGGAGCATGGGGAGTCCCATAACTTGACTCGTCTCTAATATCCATACCCCCCTCCCCATGTTCACCATGGCATGGAGCTTAATGCTGCCTAGAAATCACTTCAGAATCTCACACCCCCTAAATATAATGAAAAACAGGATAGGGTTTTCATGAAAGGAAAAAAAATCCAAATCAAAGCAATCCAGCTGCCCAGATCCCAGGGAGCTCATAATGATAGTCATTCCTACAGGAAGCAGTAGACGGAAATCTTTTTAAAATGATAATTTATTTGCTATATACATATCATTGAGGATGAGGAATTCTTTCTGCATGAAAACCCAGCAAGTGGCACCTCATTAAACAGGACCTAGACTTAATCTAACTTGGAACAGATAAAACAGAAAGGATTCATATGAAGCTCTCCAGCCTGGGGGCTTAATCTCAGAGCTACAGAGTATAATGAATGAATTAAGTAGGGCAAGTGATTAACAACAAAGAAGTGATCATGTATTATTTTTTAAGCTGAAATATTATTGAATTTAGAGTAACATATTCGTTGTTTACAGACAGGGTCAGGCTGTGATTTTTCTGAAAGAGACAAAAGGAGAGAGAGAGAGGATCGTGGATGGAAGCTGACTCTAAAAAGAAAACATGAGTAATTTCCAATCTTTTAGAGTACAGCCCCTTATCTTGTTGTTATTTTATTTGATGTCCCACTTATCTCCTCTCTCAAAAAATGCTGTGTGGTTATTTAAGAAGCACAGCCATTGAAAATTCATTCTGTAGCATGCTGCTGCTGCTGCTAAGGCGCT
>NW_011478574.1:9933-11134 GCF_000754665.1 Bison bison bison | reverse complement strand
TAGTCGCCCCAAAGTGACATGCTCCTTCCAGCGAACCTGCTGAGTTAGATCACACAGTCTTCCAGAGAAGTAGTCCTGCTTTCGGTTATGTCCCCAGTGCACCTAATCCTGGGTGCTGACACAGTCCTGACTCCATGAGTCCTACTGTTTATTGCCAAAAAGATGCAGGAAGCAGTTTGAAGAGCTGCATCCCCGAGGGAGGTGGAAAAAGCAC
Organism: Bison bison bison; assembly: GCF_000754665.1. Classification (NCBI taxonomy): domain Eukaryota; kingdom Metazoa; phylum Chordata; class Mammalia; order Artiodactyla; family Bovidae; genus Bison; species Bison bison. The sequence goes on along the minus strand of NW_011478574.1, from coordinate 10,920 downwards.
TGATTTATTCTGCTGTCCTTTCTATTCTGGGTAATTCAAGTCAGCTAATGTTTACCACCGACTCACTATGTGCCAAGCTGTTCTAGGCACTATAGCGCCTCTTCTCACGCTTTAATAAGATTCACCCAGAGATTCTCTAAAAGCAGATTCTGTTTCAGTACTTCTGGGGTGAGATCTGGGATTTCACATCCCTAGTGAGTATTCACAGGAGAGCCAGTGCTCCTGGGCCTTGGACCACACTTTGAGTGAAAGTGAAAGCGTTAGTTGCACAGATGTGTCTGACTCTTTAGGACCCCATGGACTATACCCCACCAGGATCCTCTGTCCATGGGATTTCCCAGGCAAGAACACTGGAGTGGGTTGCCATTTCCTTCTCCAGGGGATCTTCCCAACCCAGAGATCAAACCTGGGTCTCCCGCATTGTAGGCAGATTCTTTACCATCTGAGCCACCAGGGAAGCCCCAAATAAGAAGATATTGGGTTGGCCAAAAACTTTGTTTGGTGTTCTCCATAAGATTGTATGGAAAAAACCCGAGCAAACTTTTTTGCCAACCTAATAAATACAAAGCATTCCTTACCTTGGGCTTCCCTGGTGTCTCAGTGGTAAAGAGTCCTTCTGCCAATGTAGGAGACACATGTTCGATCCCTGGGTTGGAAAGAACCTCTGGAGAAGGAAATGGTAACTCACTAGTATTCTTGTCTGGGAAATCCCCTGGACAGAGGAGCCTGGTAGACTACAGTCCATGGGGTAGCAAAGAGTTGGACATGACTTAGTGACTGAGTATGGACACTTTCCTTACCTTCAAGGCATGTATAATTTAGTTGGCTGGGATGGAGGAAACTTAAGCCTGAAGACAGGCTTAAGGCTGAAGATTATGTTGGGCAGCTCTCGCACAAAGATTCCGGGAGATCTCTTTGAGGAATGGGAAAATTGTGATACTGAGTGAGATGACTGAGTGACTGACTGAGAGAGGATGTGAATAGGTA
>NW_011478574.1:8633-9833 GCF_000754665.1 Bison bison bison | reverse complement strand
TGGGGCAACTAAGCCCATGCACAACTACTGAGCCTGTGCTCTAGAGCCCATGCTCTGCAACAAGAGAAGCCACCACAGTGAGAAGCCTGAGCACTGCAACTAGAGAGTAGCCTCTGCTCGCCCCAACTGTAGAAAAGCCCTGACAGCAATGAAGACCTGGTGCAGGCAAAAATAAATAATTTTTTAAAAGAAAATACTGGCTATAAAATATGTTGCAGAGGAAGGCCTTTCATATAAGATTGAGCAACCTGCATATAAATAAGGGAGAAATTCAAAGACTAATTTCAAGGACTTAAAGAAGGGAGAGCATGCATGCATGCTAAGTCACTTCAGTTGTGTCTGACTCTTTGCGACCCCATGGACTATAGCCCACCAGGCTCCTCTGTCCACAGGATTCTATGGGCAAGAATACTGGAATGGGTTGTCATTTCCTCCTCTAGAGGATCTTCCTGGGGATCAAACCTTCATCTCCTGCTTTGGCAGGCAGGTTAGGGTTGGTGTCAAATAACACTATCTGCCACAGAGACATTCAAAAAGCAAAGTAGAAAAAAAGTCATGAGATTCAGACATTTGAGCTTCATTAATAACCCTCAAGACAGCATTTTAGAGACATGCTGAACCAGTGTTAAGGAAGTATAAGTAAAAAGGATCAACCACTCTTGATATACGCTTTCTACTTCTTAGAGATTCCTTTTCTGACCCCAAGAATACTTCACATCACTCTATTACATCTTTTGCTGGCACCTTGTACATCTCCTGTTTAACTGCTCCCCACATGCTCCATTAGAGTGAGGACCATGTTTCATCTTTTCTGACCATTGTATTATAACCCCTAGATTATCTGATACACAATAGGCATTCATTAAATATTTGCTTAAGTTAATATACATCTGAACATTCTTAAACTGTGAAGTGAGCTGTAGCAGAAAGATTCTAGACTTCAAAGTAAGAAAAACCTGAGTTCCACTTTTGGAAGGGACCTTAACTGTCTTATCTGACAACATCTAAAACCCAGTGTAGTACCTAGTACATAACAAATTTATAATAATAATATTGATTAATTAATTAAATGAGAGATAACAGTAGTTTAATAGGTACCAGGGTTGTAGGAAACTTATCTTGGGAGGGAAGAGACCCAAGTGTGTTTGAATATAGAAGGGAAGAAAGGCTGAAAGTGAAAGAGACTTGTGAGAGACATAA
>NW_011478574.1:4650-7931 GCF_000754665.1 Bison bison bison | reverse complement strand
TTATAACAATATATTTTTAAATGCATTGCTGAGCTCACAGGAAAATCAGGGAAACCCAAGCTGGTAAAGTAGAGGAAGGACAATGGGAAGGGGAAGAGGGGAGATAGGGGATGAAGAGAGGCAGGGAAAGCAGGAGAAGTTGGAAATAGGAGAAGGAGAAATCTGAAAGCAGAGCAGAGTAGCAAGCAAATAGGACCCAGTCTGACAAGAGTCCAGCAACCTAGAATTTTGGGAGCTAGAAATGAGTTTGAATCCTTGGGCTTAGGCAAATGGAAAAACTGCACTGAGATCCTTACTTAAACCTGACCCTCCTGAAGGCACACCCTCATCAGTGAAAGGCAGTGCAGAAACAAAACCTGGTAGCCTGCAGAGCAAGGCCACAAAGAAACCCTTCTTCACCTCAGTAACAGATGAGCAGAAATCAGTAATAGTAATAGCAGTAGGAGTCTCTACTGTACCCCAAGAATTTGTTTCTAGAGATCTGCTTTAGAAGGAAATTGAAATTTTAATTTATTCAACCACCATGATTGAGAAACACCAAGCCTAGAAGTTATTTCAGTATAGTAGCACCTTGGTTAACCAGCAAAAGCACATAAATCATCTATGATTGAAGCTTCCTCAACCCAGATCTACAGGAGTCTCACAGACGAGTAAGTTCAGCTAAATAGAAACACACAGTAATAATCACCAACACACAAGGAACAAGTTACAATGAACAAGACTCAGAAGAAACAAGAAAGGACAAAGTTAAACCTTTAAGGAATATAAATATTACTATAAGGGAAAATATACAATAATATGAATCTTGAAAAAACAACACAGAAACAAAAAATGAGAGAAAATAAGACTATCAACAATGAACATGAAGATATGAGAATTAAAAACAGAACTAAAAATAAATACAACCATTCATATAAAGTTTTAACGGGTGGTTTAAGGAACAGATTAAATATAGCTAAAGATAGAAATGATAAACTAAAACAATGATTGGAAAAATAATCTATACTATAGCACAGAGAAAATATGAAAGAGAAGATAAGAGTTCTGGAATACAGTATAAAAAGGTTTAGCCTAAGTCTACTCTGAGGGGAAAAATAGAAAGAATGGAGGAGAAGCAATGTCTGAAAAATAATGGTTGAGAATTTTCTATAACTAGAAACTCTAATCTGCAGATTCCAGAAGCACAACGACTCCTAAGTAGGAAAAAGAGAGAGAGAGAGAGAAATCTATACCCAGACACATCACAGGACAAAGAGAAATCTTTTAAAGAAACCAGAGAAATACCAACAATGGAAGCCAGAGGAGAGAGTAATAAAAATTTCAACATGCCAAAAAGTGCCTTACCCAGAAAAATATATTACAAGAATGAAGGAGAAATAAAGACATTTAAAAATAAACCAAAACTGAATTTACCACCAGCAGAGAGAGATTCACTAAAGGAAATTCTACAAAAACATATACTTTGAGCAGAAGGGTAGTGATCACAGATGGAAGGTCTGAGCTGCAAGAAGTATTAAAAAAAGAAATAGTAAATGTGTGGGCAAATGTAATGAGCACTGACTGTCACTAGTCATGACATCTAGTAGGCTTAAAAACAAGACAGAAATAAAATATTTGATCATAGTATAAGTTGGAAGGAGGATGAAAGGAGTAAAAATGTCTGAAGTTCTTTGTACTCCCCAGGGGAAAGGTAAAATTATTCATTGCCATTAGGCTTTATTAAGTTTGATATGCTTATGATAACCTAAATTAATAGAAGTAAAATATATAATTAGCATAGTAAATATAGGGCATATAACTTCTTAACAAGTAGATGTGGGAAGACAGAATGAAAATACAAGCATGCACTCTGAAAGGTAGCCATTAATGCAAGGAAAATTAAATAGAAAAGGCAAGACTAAAGTATAAAAACAATAGGTTTTTTTAAACTCAAATATGTCATTAATTACATTAAATATAAATGAACTAAATGCTTCAGTTAAAAGTCAACAATTGTCTGAATTTTTAAAAAAACTATCTACTAGTTACAGGAGACTTATCTAAAACATACGATGAGGGGACTTCCCTGGTGGTCCAGTGGCTAAGGCTCTGGGTTCCTTATGCAGGGGGCCTGGGTTCAATCCCTGGTTGGGGAACTGGATCCTACATGCCGCAGTGAAGATCAAAGATCCTGTGTGCTATAACTAACACTGGGCACAAATAAATAAAAATAAACATTTTTATGTTTAAAATGACAGAGAGGGAAAAGCTGCACTGTGCTGCTGCTACCTCAAAGAAAGCTGGAATCATTCATTAACATCAGATAAAATCAACTATTAGGCAAAAATATTACTGAAGAGAATCACTTCAAGCAAGCCAGCAGAAAAGTGGGCAAAATAGATTAACAGGCATTTCACCAAATAATAAACACGAATAGCCAATAAATGTGGGAAAATCCCACCCTCTTTAGTAATAAGGGAAACACAAATTAGAACCACAATGAAGTATGATTTTACAACAGCATATTTGTAAGACTTTCAAAGTCCAACAAGACTAAGATCTGGTAAGGCTGTGGAGCTGAGAGAAGTTTGTGTGATGCTGGTGGATGTATTAACTGATGTTGTTTTTTAAAACAGTTTGGAATTTTCTTGAAAAATTACTGACAAACGTACCCTAAAACTCATTGTTTTCTCTCCTAGGTGTGCACCTAAATAAACTCTTGCACATGAATACAAAGACGTATGTTTGAGTTTCACTAGCAGCAAAAAAAGTATGAAACAATCCAAATGGCCATCAAGGCAAGAATGGATAGTTAATCATGTTACACTTATTTTTATGAAATACTGTGTCAATGGGAATAGATGAACTAGAACTACATGGATGAACTGCACAAACATAATGTTGAGAAAAGCAACTTGCAGAAGAAAAAAGAGGCAGTATGACACCACGCATATAATGTTCAAAAGCATAGACAAGTAATCACATGTATGTGATAACATTATAACAGAAAGTAACAGAAATGATTAAAACAAATATTCAGAGCAGTGCTGGCCACTGTGGGGACAAAGAGGGCAAAATGAGGTTGAGGTGGCACACAGGAAGCTTTGGTGATGTTTGTAATGTTAGTTTCTTAAGCTTCAGGAGGGGTACATGGGTGTTCATCACAATTTTCTTTATGTGAGTGTGTGTGTGCTAAGTCGCTTCAGTCATGTCCAACTCATTGCAACCCCATGGACTGTAGCCCTCCAGGCTCCTCTGTCCATGGGATTCTCCAGACAAGAATACTGGAGTGGGTTGCCATG
>NW_011478574.1:4024-4550 GCF_000754665.1 Bison bison bison | reverse complement strand
CCTTCTCCAACAATGTTTATAATAATAAACATTATTATATCTGTCTATATATTCACTTGTGTATCAAATAATGGGTTGGCCAAAATGTTTGTTCAGGTTTTCTGTACCGTCTTGAAAAACCCAAAAGAACTTTTTGGCCAACCCAATATAACAAAAAATAGAGAGGGTAATTACACAGAAAAGGACAGTGGTCAGCTGTGCATGGTTAGAGGCATCATGCTCAGCTTAGAGGCTGGTGGAGAAGGACGAGCACGTAGGACAACCACTGTGGGTGTGGGGAATGCCACAGGAAATCACCAGCTTTCCAAAATACTTCTGGGGAAGGGCCCAGAGGGCTCTCTTGGGCTCTATGCTGACAAAACAAATCATTATTTTGCCACCCCTTCCTTTCCTGACTCTACACACTAATAATCATAGCCCTAATACTCACACCCAGTGGCCCTGTGGTAAAGAATCTGCCTACCAGTGCAGGAGATTCAGGTTCGATCCCTGGGTAGGGAAGATCCCCTGGAGAAGAAAATGGCAA
>NW_011478574.1:2006-2781 GCF_000754665.1 Bison bison bison | reverse complement strand
CTGGAGTCAAGCCATGCACTGCAGCCCAGACCTGAACAAGAACCCTGGATAATGAATGACTCATTACGGTCTGTCTCATTCTTGGTTGAAAATAATCTTTCAATAACGAAATAACAGATTATACATAAGACACATGCTTAACTGGAATCACGGTCTCTAGTTCTAGCAGATAAATTCTGAAAATGTTGCTGATAATCTGAGACTGAGTTGGTTGGTTGTTTCCTAAGTGTTATCTTTAATAACAGAGAGCCTCGTAAGCTAATGTCATCTGTCTCCTAGTAGTCACATAATTCAGAATAAAGTTTGGGTTTGCAGAAGACAGACATCAGGGGAAGATATGGGAAATACTGATTGTTTTGCTGGCCAAGGACGAATTTTGCCCCAGATTTTCTGTATTCCCTGTCCAGAGTTGGAATGAATAAAGAAACAGAACAAGAAAGCTTTAATTGACAATATAATGCCCACAAGCATCAACAGATGTGCTCCATTGTAATGAAGCATGTGGGTCTAATTTGGCATCACTAACCACTTGGAGGATCTCCTTGCCGAGTTCTTGCAGGCTATCCTTCTAAACCTATGTTTGGCTGGCACCTGTGCCCTGTTGAAACTGGCATACCACCCTATGGGTGGGCACAGTGCCACCCTAACAGATGGCCATGAGAGTCATCATGCCAGAGAACTACTATTGTTTCTAGCAAGTTTAACTTAACAGCAATTGGAATCTCAGGGAAGAATGGCAAAATGGTGGTCTACCTTTCTGTGGAAGAGAAACCGT
>NW_011478574.1:0-1906 GCF_000754665.1 Bison bison bison | reverse complement strand
GATAAAACACACTTGTTCTCTTAACAATGCATATGGGATTTGGAGAACATTTGGGTTTTTGAGGGAGAAGATTTAATTTTAAAACTCACGTATTTCTAAATGATGGTTGGAAAATGTTAGATGTGAAGCCCAATATGTGCTTGAATTTTGTCAAAAATTGTCAGGCTGGATAGCAGAAATCAACCTGAAAATATTATAAATGAATGCGCCAAACTGGGGAAGGAAACCCCCAAGATAGGAGGGAGTGTGGGGACGTTAGTAGTAGCTGAAGAAAAAGGCTATATTTAGGGTGCAAAAATCATGCATAATATGGAAATAGAAACATATGGTTTAGGTCATATACTCACAGATTTCCTTCCAAACTTATCTATCTCCTTTACTCAAATAATAACTCAATGACTTAACCCCAATCAACACCAAAGTTCTGGGTAGGGCTATTTAGAGTCAAAAAGAGAGCTTATCTTTTATGAGCATCTCGATCCCTGGGTGGGGAAGATCCCCTGGAGAAGGGAATGGCAACCCACTCCAGCATTCTTGCCTGGAGAATCCCATGGACAGAGGAGCCTGGTGGGCTAGAGTCCCTGGGGTTGCAAAGAATCAGATACAACTGAGGGACTAACACTGCATGTCAAGCATTGTGGTATATATTTTGCAGGTAGTCCTTATTTTACACAATTCTGATATGCACAAATTTGAGTCACCTCAGTTCAGTTAAGGGACAATAGTCCCCAACAACACAGTTCGAATTTCAGTTATTACAGTTTATGAGTTGTGAGTAATTACATGAAGTACAAACTTCACTGCTAGCTCTTCAGCCCATAAATCACCACAGAAATAACACCTGTGCCTCATGACTAGTGATGAATTACGTCACTTCTTTCAAAGTCTGTGGTTGGTCACTGAGTGTGTTATTTAGTTCAAGGACATACAGCAAAGTGTGTCCCTGTTGTGTTGCCTCCGTCTGGGCTATTGATAAACCATGAAAAGTAGTTGTTCTGGAGCAAGTGACAGTGGCGAAATTTTCACATCAAAGAGACTCTTGGAGATATTTCACCATACTGAAAATACAAAGTTTAAAATACTGAAAACTGATCCAAACTTGAAAAAGAGTATGACAACTCACCAAGGCATAGAAAAGATGGTTGCTCCCTATTGTAAGTTACACAAGAAAAAGGCAAACACTGTTTAGACTACTCTCGATACTTCTTTAGTAAAGAAAAATTTAATAAAGACTTTTACTTGCAATGTTTCTACTGTTTTAAATCATAGAATACTAAATACATATTCATTTACAGTTTTATTTAATTCCCCTATATATTTGTAGCTGACAATAAAAGAGTCTGCAATGGGTTTACAAAATTTTTAAAGGTCACAGAACTGTCATGGTTTTCCCATTAATCAGTGGGAACATGTGGCATGGTTTCACCTTACCACTTGTCACTTGTATGGTTCTGCACTACTGTGCAAAGCAAGGACTGCCTTCTATTATTTCATGTGAGACTCACAAAAAGCCTTGGGTGTAGGTATATGAGCCAAATGTCACGGGGGAAGATCAGGGAACTTAAGTGCCTAGCTAAAGGTCAAAGAGTTTAGAGATTATAAAATCATATATAAGGTAGGAGGCACTCAAAAAATGTTCTCTTCAAAATGATATAAACATACCTAATATGATTCTAATAGGTTATACAGTCTTCTAAAGTAAATACAAAAATTACATTAAATACAGTCTAGAAATAGAACCTACCATATATGGTAATTTTATCATATGCACATATATAATAAATCATTTAGGAAAAGAATTATTATTTAATAAATCATATTTGGTTAACTGGATAGCAAATGGGAGAAAAGTCAAGATTTTTAAAAAGTCAGCCTCAACTAAACTACTAAATTTTGTGTATGAGAT
>NW_011478573.1:10799-12513 GCF_000754665.1 Bison bison bison | reverse complement strand
GCCGGAGAGTTGCGGCCGGGGCGGGGGCCTGCCAGTGCTCCCTGATGCCTGGCCAGCCCCCGGCGTTTGGAGGAGTTGGTGACAGAAGTTGAGTCCCACCAGATCCAGAGCAGCACCTTCCTGCCCCAGCACCGGATGACCCAAGAATCTACCCTCTGGCCTTGGTGGTCCCCTTCCCCTACATCTCAGAGAGCAGACGGCCCAGGCCCAGCAGGCCCAGCTCGGGCCTTGTGCTGCCACATCTTTGCTGGGTGAACATGGACAAGCTGCTGTCCCATGATCCCCCTCTGTCACATAGGTATTGGAGTGGGAAGCCCATTGGGACCATTCTGCAAGTCAAATGAGAGCAGTGCTGTGAACCCTTGTGTGCAGGGCCTGGCTCAAAGTTAGGCCTAAAGAGCCCACTCCTTCCTGTATGAATTCCCTGTGGCTGCTGGAACAAGTTGCTACCCAGCTTGGTGGCTTAAAACAGCACACATTTATGCTCTTACTGTTTCGGAGGTCAGGAGGCTGAAATGGGTGTGATCAGGCTAAAATCAGTGTGTCAGCAAGCTCTGTTCCTATTGGAGGCTCAAGGGGTGTCTGTTTCCTGCCTCTTCCAGCCTCTATAGATAGCCACATCACCTGGCCCTTCATTATGTCCTTCCACAACTCATGGCCCTTCCTCATGTCACTCCAACCTCTTGCTTCCCTTGTCACATGTCCTACTTCTCACTCGGACCCTCTTCTAAGGACCCTTATGATTACCTCTGGGGCCCACCTAGATAAGCTGGGAAATCTTCCCATTTCAAGATCCTTGATTTCATCCCATCTGCAAAGTCCCTCTTGTCACAGAAGTTGACAAACTCCCCAGTTTTGGGAATTAGAATGCTGACATTTTTAGGGGGAGGCCATTTTTCTGCCAACAATGTCCTCCAGCCCCTCTAATGGATTTTGAGGTCCCAGAACCAGTTCATCAGTCCCCTAGAGGTGCTTACATTAGCCTGAATTGGAGGGCAGTTTGGGTGACTCAGCGTTTTCAAGGGTGCCCAGCAAGGGCTGCTGCCTACAGTTCACACGCACTCTCACATGTGTGTACATTTACACACACACACAGACACATAATCATATATACCCACAGTCACATGCTGGTGTGCATGTGTACACAGATTCTGATACACATGCACACACACACACACGCCCATAGGCCAGAGTCAATCCTGCCTGCCCTCCCCTCACCCCAGAGTTCCAGTTGCTGCTCCTAGGACCCTTCCCAGTGCCCCTTTCTGGGCACTCCAGGCCAGTGGCATTGGGAGTGGGGTGGTGCAAGTGAATATGAAAGCATGGACTTAGATGCCCTCCCTTTGGGAGTGCTGTCCCATCCAGGAGACCTAGGATAGGATTTTCCATGTCTTTCTGAAAAGGCCACTCAGAGTCTCAGCCTGCAGGATGAATGGGACACTGCAGGTCTGCTTGGACTTGGCTTCCATTCCCAGAGTGGAGTCTTTTGACTGGACACCCAGGAGCAGAGAGGTCTGGGGTACCCAACTTGGAAGGTGAGGGTTGACGTGTACGTGCTGTGTGCATGCATCTTGTGGTTGCAGGCACATGAATGTGGGTGTGCTTCTGGATGTGGATGTGTCTGCAGGCGGACATGTGAATGCTTCTCTGATGTGTACATGTGCACATATGCACCTGTAGGTTTCATGCAATGTGTGTGTGTGTGTGTGTGTGT
>NW_011478573.1:9260-10199 GCF_000754665.1 Bison bison bison | reverse complement strand
GTTTTCGTTTTAAAAGGTTTAATTAAAGTTGGGGTACAATGACCATGCAAGCAACCAATCTGTCTTTCAAGGCATATATTATCTGCAAATGGATTGTAACTTATGCTTATCTCTGGAAGTGAAATTCCTCGGAAGACATTGAAGACAGGCCCCCTCACTCCTCCCTACCAGCCCCGCCCTGCCCCCAAAATTTAGTCATTGGGGCCTAGTGGTTTGATGGGTTCTGGGGTTCCCTTGGGATCTAATGTGCACTTGAATGGGTGCTGGGAGCCCACCTGGCCTTCTTCCTTTCCTCAGAGAGCCCAGGGCCTCTGAGCCTGTTCTCACCACCCTTGAACCAGCCCCTGCTGCCTGGGAAGGCAAGAGAAGCCCCTTTGCAAAAACAGGCTGCTCCGCTGCAGACCCCACGGGTCAGGACAGTCCTGGACAGGGCAGTGCTTCCAGTCTAGCGGGCTGATGGCTCCTGTACCCAGGAGATCTATCCAGATGTCTGCCATGTGCCTGGTACAATGCTGTGCACTGGGTGGGCCAGGCATTCAGATAGGGTCTCAGTTCCCAGGGGTCTCAAAGCACAGCGAGAAGGCAGCAGTTTAAGGAACTGGGGTCAAGCAAACCTGGGTTGGAATACTGGCTTCCAGCGCCACCCCCACTGGGCATTGTGTGGCCGTAGGTAACTGTTTTCTTATCTGCACAGTGGCAACAGCAAGAAACTGCCTCCCAGGGCTGCAGTGGGGACTCCAGAGGGTGGTAGCCTGGGAGGTGGGGGCATCGTTCAGCCCCAGCCTGAAGGAGGCTGACCAGCTTTTGTTCTGCTGTGCCCTTTGTACCTGTGGCTTCTGGTCACCACCCCTGCAGAACACAGGGTATCCCCGGGTGCGCCCTGGGACCCACACGGTCCACAATGTGGACGGCGGCTCCTGTAGATGTGGTGGGAATGAA
>NW_011478573.1:4575-8107 GCF_000754665.1 Bison bison bison | reverse complement strand
GGGACCTGGTGGCCGCAGCGACTAAGGAGAGGGTGAGGCTGGGAGAGGGGCCGTCACTCCCTTGGGCTCCCAGCACGGGCTCCCCAACCACCCTTCTCTTGATGACACCAGGGTTGGGGCTGAGGATACAGTTTTATACTTCCCACCCCTTCTTTCCTCAACCCCAAAATAAAAAAGGTGGGATCTGAGAGCCTAAAGAATTCCTTGGATTCCTCCTGTGACAGATTTATCCCTGGAGTGGATGGGACTCCTCGTGATGGAGATACTGAGATTGTCTGGGTAGTGACAACAAGCCATCATGTCTGGGTGTGGCTGGCTTTCTGGCCTGAAACCATAGGATTTAGCACAGCAAAGGTAAGCCTGAGTGCCAGGGTCTGGGGCCTACCTGTTAGCCCCATCCCGAGAGGGGAGGAAGGCTGATGGGTCTGGTCACAGGGCTGAGGACAGGGCTCCCTGCTCCTAGTAGACCTTATCAGTAGGGCAAGCTGCTGGGAGAGTGAAATTAGTGCAGCAGCAAAGGGAACAGTACTTTAGTGGGAGGGGTCTGTCCCAGAGTTCCAGACTTTTCTGGGAATTTCTGGGAAAACTGGCTCAGTGGGCGTGAGCCAAGCCCCCACTCTATAGAAAGTCACAGGTACAGACTGACACCTCTGTAACGGGTCAGAGAGGCACAAGGAGGTGGCTGCAGAGACACACAGCCTCACCCTCCTGCCCCTTTTTGACACTTTGATGCCCTCTGAACTCTCTTATGCTGGGGACAGTCAACACCAGGTCCTCTTCTCTTCAAAACCCTCTGAAGCAGTATGGCATAGTGCAGATAAAATAGACCATGGGGCCCAATGAAGTGGGGTCAGCTCCAAGCTTGATCATTATTAGCCAAGTGACACTGGGCTAGTCACATGCCTACCCATTCTAAGTCTTGGCTTCCTTACTTATAATATGAAAGTTTCTTGTACACAGGAGGGACCCAACATGGTTGCTTCCCGTTATAGGCTAAATACATGCACATCCATGATACTCCCTATTGAGACAGGTCACTCTATCCCCACCCCAGTCCAACAGGGCCCCTTCAAGTCTCTGTAACCCTGTCCCACTCCCAAGCATCAGGAGTCCCAGGGCTGACCCTGGCCCTGCCAGCCAGCATGGATGCCAAGTGAAGGTTGGTAAGTGGTCTTGATTACCCATGGCTTGGCCTTCTTGTGACCTCGCCAAGGTCTCGGCTTCATCACCTGGTTTAAAAGGAAGCCAGTGCAGAACCTTGTCATTGGTCGAGGTCAGTGGATGAATGAGACAGGACACGAGGGATCCAATGCTCCAGCTTGCCTTGTTCTAACCACACCGTGTTGACCATGGTGCTTTCCAACTCCTTTCAGAACTGCTGTAGACCTCCGTAGCACTTGAAACATGTACCCCTCTTGGAATTCTTTGTTCCTCGTCTGTCTCCCCTGCAGGATGGAAAGCATCAGGAAGGTAGTGATGAGGTGGGTCTTGTCATCACTTCACCTCTGATGTCCAGCACACAACCAGGTCTTGATAAATTACGTAGCAGATGTTAAGAATCAACGGATGAATGGATGAATGGAATGGGCTAGAACATGTCTGGCAACCTGTCAGGAACTGTGCATACCTGAGGGAGTCCTCTTATAGAAGTCCAGGAGGCCAAGGCAGGAACAAGAACTAAGGCTTCCAGGCTCTTCTTCTTGCAGAGGATGCCTCCCTGGAGCACCTTGACTGAGCCAGCTCTTCCTTCTGTATTTGGCATGGGTCAGGGCTGCCTGCCAGGGTGTCTCTTGCAGTCCCTGTGATCAGAGTCAGGGATCAGCCACCCTGGGGCCCAGAAGGAAAGAGTGCGTGAACACAGCTATGGAGGGCAAGCTGCTTCCATGGCTCTGGGGCTCCAAGGTCAACACCCATTTGCACTGCTTCCTGGAATCCTGGCGTTTTTCTTTCAGCAAAATGGGGGAGGGTGTGTTCCGTGTGAGGGGTGACATGGGAACAGTGATGTTGAGTGATGTTGCTCAGCCCCCTCCCCAGACAATCCAAGAGGACACGTCTGGTGTCCTTGTTCAGCTGTTCGAGTTCACCTGTGCCCGGGGAGGAGGGAGGGAGGCCAGGATGGAGGAATCTTAGAGGCTGGGCCTCCTGAAGGTCTTGATTCCTCCCCAGTCTGATCTGTCTCAGCATTGCCATCCCTCGTGCCCGGAATGACGTGCCTGACCTTGTGGGTTTGTTTGTTTTACACAAGTGTGCAAACAAGACATGCTTAGCCACTAGCCATCTACAGCCAGTTCCTGAGACCCAACTCCAGAAAGAGTCCTCCATAGAACTCTCTGGAATACCTCTCTCCATACCTGGGAAAGAGAGGGCTTCAAATTCTGCTATTAAGACCAGTTTTAAGATGGAGAGCACCCTGATGATCATTCTTGTCTTCCCATATCATTATACAGATGGGATGGCTGAGGCCACAGAGGGGGCTGGTCTCTTCTGAGGTTACTGGGACAGGCCCAATCCAGGGGACACCCACTCCTCTGCCCCCCTAGCCCCAGCCCACCAGCCCGGACAGAGGGCAGTTTGGGGCAGTTCCTGGAAACGTGTCTGTTTGGGATCTGTGGAACCCACAGTCCTGGCTTGAGATTCAGGCTCCAGGTCTTTGGGACGGCTCATGAAAGGGGTATTGACACTCTGCAGCCCAGCCAGGCAGGAGGTCTGCATGTCCCTCCCCACAGGCCTGAGTACACAGGCCCCCGCAAAACACCACCCAGAGACACTTCCAAACAAACACCCAGGCAAATAAAACCCTTGGGGGCTGGGCCCAGACTGTTGCCAAGTTTCTACTGCTTTTGTAGGAACATCTCCTGTTTGTGGAAAAATCTTGGGGAGGGGTGCATAACAGCCCCCTTGGGCTGAGACCATGGCTGGGCCTTGAGCTTCAGCCCCAAAGCCTGACTTAAGAACAAGAAGGCTGCTGCCCTGAGACGTGTGACTCTCGGTCAGCAGGCCGCTTCGAGTGATAGCTGCACCTTGTGGAGCTGGCTGTCCCGCCTCTGTCACCAACTGCCCTAATCAGTTGAAACTCTGCCTCGAGACTATACCATCAACTCTGCCCACCTTTCTAGCCAGGTGGCCTGTCCTCCAAATTGGGGGCTAGCCAGCCCCCAGAATCTCATGAGCCAATCCCATGGTAAAGCCCTGAGCCCTGCTGGCTATCATAAATAATTATCAAGTGCTTGGGGTGGCATCTGGGACCAAAGTCTTCCTTACACTAGGGGTGGTGAGATAAACGCCCCCATTTGCCCCCACCCTCCACACATCTCCAAGGAAGCTCACATGGCCAGCAGAGTTCTCCAATTAAATAGGGAGTGAACAGATCTCCCCAAATCTCAGGAAATGGTTTCTGACACAAACCTGGTCAACGGAAGACTGCTATTCTGCCAGATACTCTGCAAACGCATCTCAAAGCACTTTACAGTTGAGCAACACTCTACCTCCCTCCTGCAATTCACAGCTTCCATTATCTGATGATGACTCTGAG
>NW_011478573.1:0-3251 GCF_000754665.1 Bison bison bison | reverse complement strand
CCCCCAGCCACAGGCTAAGCTTTGGCTTCGCTGAGAGCAGGCCAACTCAACTTGGGCTTCACAGAGAAGGGCCAAGTTGGTCAACTTGAGGCTTTTAGGTCCTTGCTACTTCTAAGTTGGCATACCCACCCTCTGCAGCCTCCCCTCCTTCTTTCTCTTCAACCTCAGAGGGAAAAGGGCTGCTGCTTCCTTTGTGGATACAGACCTATCCCCCTGGGTCCTGAACCCCATCTTGCCTCATCTCCTGCAGGGCCTCACTTCTTCTAGAAAGAATTCACAGCTCCAGCTGCCCCCCTTCCCCACAGCCAGCTCTGCTTCTAAGACTGAAACATCCAACAGTCTTGGACACACCCCCACTCCCTCAGCCCTGAAAAAACACTCCCCTCAAGAGCAATGGCCCACACTCCTTTCTCCTGATGAGACATGTGTCACAATTTAGGGAAGCCCTCCTAGGCCTTAAGGCTGCTGTGATCTCCTGCATTCCTGCCATACTGAATGAGAGACATTACACCAGCTACATAATGTCCTGTTTCCTCTCCAGTCAGTCTGGAAGCGCCGTGAGGCCTGGCTTGTGCTTACTCCCTCAGCCTGCACTCCCTGGAAAGTCGAAACTAAGACAAAGCCTTATGTATGAGGATGTGGCGGGGAGAATGACCTGAAGGAAAAGAAGTGAGGGGCCTTCCATCATGTCCCCTCCCATGGGACCATATGGGGCCTTCATTTCTGAGAAAATGCTTTCAATTCTTCCTTAAGACATTTAAAGTCCAAGACTACTCTATCTACCCAGAGGCCCCTTCAGGGTGCTGACCAGCTGCAACCTCTGCAGAGACTTTAATCCAAGAGGGTTTGTGGAAAAGTGACAGTCCCTGCTGCAACAGCTGATGCCAGGGCCATAACTGCTAGTCCTTGTGCTCTCCTTCACCCTCTGTTCCTCTGGCTGCTCTGTATTTTTTTGCCTGGGAAGGCGACTCACACCTGTACCCCTGAGGAGTTAAAGCCTGTGGCTGCCTTGCCCTGAGCCATGGTTCCTACAATTGCCTGTGCGCATTTATTATTGGACACGGAAGCACCAAGAAAATGCCCCCATGGAATTTACTGGGCTCTAAACATACTTGTCCCCACCACTGCTATAGCGAGCCCTAATCCCTTGTTTCTTTTCCTGCTGGCTTGCAGGGATGAGAAACACAAACTGACCAGATGGTCACTGCAGCTTTAAGTTCAATGGAATTGCTACTGTGACCCCTGGAGCAAAAAAAATCCATCCCAGCAAACCAGAACTTCTAATCTGCCTGAAGGCCAGGAAGCTTCCTGCTTCAGGGTGAGGAAGCACGGATTTCACAAAGGAGTCACTGGAAGTGACGGTGAGAAGGCCCACTCCTCCGTAGGTCCAGCCCTTGGCTTCCACACCTGTGGGTCCTAACTATTGGAGATTGTATATCAGCCATTGGGTCCATGCCCTTACTGTGTCCTGGAGGACAGCCCCTCGAGCCAAATGTGTTATTCCCAAACTATCATCTTTGATAAGCCTTTAATGGGCTATTCTATCAGGCCCAGTGCTACAAGTGATGCTTGGCCTCATGGTCATCCTGGTGAATCCCATGCCCATTCCTGCATCTTCTTGGCCATGAACATGATTTTCCAAGCATGTTCCCTCTGGGCCCCTAGCCAACTAGTGTGTTAATTTGCCTGGACTGTCATAGCAAAGTGGCTTAAAGGGCAGAAATGTATTGTCTCCAGATTCTGGAGATTTAAAGTCCAAAATCAAGGAGTGAGCAGGGTTGGTTCTTCCTGAGAGCTCTGAAAAAAGGATCAGTCCCGGACCTCTTTCCTTGGTTTATAGATGGCCACCTCTCCCCGCATCTCTTCACTATATGTGTCTCTGTGTCCAGACTTCCCCTTCTTATACAGATGCCAGTCACATTGGATTAGGGCCCACCCTACTCCAGTATGACCTCATCTTAACTAATTACATCTGCGATGACTCTATTTCCAAGTAAGTTCATAATCTGAGGCACCAGGCTTAGGACTTCAACACATGAATTTGGAAGGTGGGCAAAATTTGACACATGACCATAGGCTATGGCAATCACTCCCATTCAGTGGTCTATAGACCACTTCTCCCACCACATCAGGTTGATAACCAACTCTGTCACTTGCAACTCCACCCACTAGGAGTATTTCCCTTTATCACCCTTCTTTATGTTATCACTGAATAGAGTTGGAATGGAGCTGCAGTCCACTTGTTTCTGAGCTTTTACCAATACATTGTGCCAAGCCAGTTGAGACCCAGGCCCAAATCATTTTAACCTCCATCAGCGGGGCACTGGGAAACTCCATGAAGCTGTAGGGATGAGCTGATGGAATGGTATGGTCAACACAACAGATGTAGATGACACAAGAGTCTGGACCATCTGTTTGTGTCATTTACTTGAATCTCTGTACCTTCTTGGATCCAAAGTCCAGTTATACTGTTTTCACCATACAAAGGATGTACTTACCTGACCTTATGATTTATTGGATTTAATAATACCTAGTTCATGATGGGCAACTGCAGACTTACGGTTACTTGGGGTTCCACGGTCAAACACTCTCTACCAAGGCACAGTAGCACTCCAAGAGCTGTTTTCTAAAGGAAGGAAAACCTCTGTCACAGAAGGTATGACTTTGCCTCCAGACCTTAGGAGTCTGCACTTAGGTGTCTCTGCTATTAGAGCTTGCCAAAGACACCAGCCAGCATTTCCTCCAGGGGAAAATGAGGGCAGAGTGGGTCTTGAGATCAGTCAGAGCCATGGGAAAAAAAAAATCATCAGTGCCTCCACTTAAAGCCCTATCTGCTCCCATCTGTAGCTGGGACTTTGGAGGAAGAGAGATGGAGGATTCTTGAGAAGACAGTGAGTGGAAGGAAATGAAGAAGCAGGAAGATACCCTTTGGGCCATGATTGAGCTGCACCTGTCCTAGCCCACAGCCTCAAGTGAATGGATGGAGATGCCATCAATTTGCTCCATCCCACAGTCCCAGGAAACCACAATTGAAAATCAATAATCACTAATAAAATCAGTAACATTACACAGGCAAAATGGCCATTTCATTATCAGGAACAAGCAGACAGCAAGAGGGGTTGGCATGGTGTTGGCTGGGAGAGTGGGCAGGAAATGTTTGGCTTGCTGTTCATCCCACTGCACAGAAACTCAGTCCCTCATGGCCACCCTACAGAACTTATACTCCATAGCTTTCTTGAGGCTTCCGCTCT
>NW_011478572.1:18958-19363 GCF_000754665.1 Bison bison bison | reverse complement strand
CATTACAGGCAGACACTTTACCGTCTGAGCCACCAGGGAAGTTGTTGAATTCTGTGGCAAGGATTAACTTCAAGTGTTGCCCTAGGCAGGCCTTTGTAACAAGCTAATTGTTTTTAATTGCATATGCAAAAGAACCAGCTTTATGGTTTCCAAGAAAAAAAGAAGTTTCCTTGTAACCAATTTTGTCTGGTTCTATAGAATATCATGGCTGTCCTAGGTCAGGTCATCTTTCCTTTCTGTAGCCGTAGTTTTATCCCTGAATCATAGACAGATCAGCTGATAAAAAGCTTGGATTGTCTCTGTTGGGTGGATTTGCTTGTACTTGTGTTTCATCTGGGGCAGTAGCAAGGCCCGCGAGCCTCTCCTGAAAGTGGGCGTGGGGGCGGGGTGCACCGGGAGCACGTG
>NW_011478572.1:17082-18723 GCF_000754665.1 Bison bison bison | reverse complement strand
AAAAAAAAAAAAAAAAACAAGCTCCAAGTTCTTTGCAAATTGAGGTCTAAAAATTGAAAGCCTATTTTCCTTTCATTGTGGCATTCTATGAAGAAATGTGTGTTTTTTTTAAGAAAAGAGTCAGAAAAGTGAGGGAAACAGAAAACTCAGAAGTGCCCCTATAGTTTGGTGAAGGCCTTAGGAGGTCACTTGTAAATACTGCTGACTGTCTGGAGGAGTCTCTTCCTGTGGCTGATGGGCACAGAGCTATGCAGGCTTGTCCTTTGTATGGATGTTCTTGTTGGTGGAAATCCAGCTCAGAGCCATCTCCTGATGTGTAAGAATTTCCCAGACTAGACCCCTAGGCAAATCCCGCAGAGCCAGGGGCTCCTTCCTTCATTGTATCTGTCTGTTTGACTGAAAACCAGCAATGACACATTTTCTTTCAATCTGGTCTCTCACCCAGGCCTTGGAGTAATATTTCCCCCTTCCCCTCAATAGACTTGGGTTCCAGGGATGAATTATAGTCAGTTGTCCATGATTTTGCAGATGAGGAAACTGAGAGCCAGAGAGGGTGGAGGACTGTACAAGGGAGAATAGGATATCCTTCCAGGAACCCTGGTTCCTGGGTTTTTAATGAGCTTCCCACCCAGCATGGTCATTAATTGGCAAGTGTTGACATTGAGAATAAACTATTGGTGGAAATGTAAAAGGCTTTTTTAAATAATGTGCCTACCAGCCGTGCATCTCATGGAGTATTTTCATTGTACTCCCCAACCCTTGGAAAGTGCTGGGCACAGGGCAGATGCTTCATCATTTTTATTGAATAAGTTCAATTTCACATAATTATATCCATAGTGTCAGCAACACTATGAGGTATATTAGAACAATGATTGTCACAGTTGGTACTTCACAGATCAGTAAAGAAAGAAAACATTTTATTAGGAAGACTCTAAGAGAATTGCTAAGTTGTAAGTTTATCCCACAAGGATATTTTAAAAAAATGAACCAAATCTTTCCCATCATCACCAAGGCTATCGGATGTCTGTTGAGGAACCCACGCAAGGGAGGTTCTACCTCTTGGGACACCTCTGCTTCAGCATCTCCCTAAGCCAGCAACCTGGGACAGTCGAGTACACTTGAAGTTCCTTCCTTGACCTCTGGAGTTTTTTTTTGAAAGACAATTTTTTGACAGACAGAGGCGGGGGAAGGTTTTGGGATGTTTCAAGTGCAGTCCATTTATTGTGCACTCTATTTCTATTTTTGTTCCCTGGTGGCTCCGTTGGTAAAGAGTCTGCCCACAGTGCAGGAGACCCAGGTTCAGTCCCTGGGTCGGGAAGATCTCCTGGAGAAGGAAATGACAGACCACTCCAGTATTCTTGCCTGAAGAATTCAATGGACTGAGGACCCTGGTGGGCTACAAAGGGTTGGACACCGCTGAGTGACCGAACACTTATTTCTAGTATTATTTCATCGGCTCCACCTCAGATCACCAGGCATTAGATCCTCGAGGTTGGGGGCCCCTGCTTTAGTTCCCTCTTTCATCTTCTACACAGCTTCAGCCTGCTTCCTCCTCTCTTCCACCTGCAGAACTACCTACTGGGCTTCTCTGAGTGTGACTAAGAGTCTCCTTCCCTCACTTCCTTTCCTCTGAGTCCCTTC
>NW_011478572.1:8869-15654 GCF_000754665.1 Bison bison bison | reverse complement strand
AGTCTATATCAGCAGCTTTCTCTCTTTTATACTTTAATAAAACTTTATGACACAAAAGCTCTGAGTGATCAAGTCATATTGGATCTTCATTTCAGGTTGAAGATGCATTCCATGGTATTGCCATCTTAAGTCTTTCCATCGCTATGGGATATCTGTACATGTATTCAGGATATTTTTTCAGCAATTGTGTATAATTTCCGGTGTGCCAGTCTTGTCATCCTCGTTACATCCATCGCAAAGTATTTTATTAATGTTGACATTATTGAAAGGGAATTGGTTTTTTTTTTTTTTAATTCCTTTTCAGATTATTATTTGCTAGTGTATACAGATAAAACTGTAATCATTCATTTGTATCAGTTTGGACAGCTTGATAGTTGTCTTTACTTTCTTTACTTTGTCATACTTTAAGATTATCCTGGCTCATATGTGTACTGCCTTACCCCTAATCTCAGTCATTTATTCAAAGAACTTCTGTCCTTTTATTTTTTTTTTAACATTGAATTATTTTTGATTATGCTAGGTCTTTGTTGCTAGATGTCTAGTTGTAGTGAACAGAGCCTGCCCTCTAGTGGCCATGACCTGGCTTCTCATTGCAGCAGTTTCTCTGGTTGCAGAACTTGAGCTCTGGAGCATCCAAGTACTTCAATAGTTGTATGGGGGCTTAGTTGTCCCTGGGCATGTGGAATCTTCTAGCACCAGGGAGTGAACCCATGTTCCCTGCATTGGTAGGTAGATCCTTTACCGTCGGACCACCAGGGGCATTTTCTGTTCCCTTTCATTAGAGAATGATATGCAAAACATACATGTAGCAGCTAAATATGCTCAGCTGACCATACTCGGAAATATATACATGTATTCCAGCTTACGTTTGAACATATTCAGTTAAAGGTGATTTGTGATGATGTCTCCATGGATCTTGGAACCTTTCCTTTCGTTTCTCTATAACTTCCCATTCCAATGGTAAGATACCTGGCTTCCACCACTTGTCATGTATAGAATTCAGTGCTAGTCCCATGTGGTTACTGAAAAAACTGTCAGACTGTCTTCCAAAGGGGTCTGTGCATGCATCCCACCAGTATCTTGAGTATGTTTCTGTAGGATAGTTTACTATCAGTATACCCTCCGTGGCCAGGTGTCTATTTCAATCTTTACCAATTATGAATGGGCTTGTTTGTTCTAGTGTTCTTGGACAATTTGAGTACAGATTCTTTGTCAGATATGCATTTTTAAGGAAAACAATTGTATTTATTTTTGGCTGTGTTGGGTCTTCGTGTGTGGGCTTTTCCCTAGTTCGGGTGAGCATGGGCCATAACTAGTGGTGTGGGGGCTTCTCACTACAGTGGCTTCTCTTGTTGTGGGGCACAGGCTCACGGGCTTCAGTGGTTGCAGTATGTGAGCTCGGCATTGTGTCTTCCAGGACCTAGAGCATAGGCTCAGCAGTTGTGGCACACGGGCTCCATAGCATGTGGGATCTTCTCATAGCAGGGATCACACCTGCATCTCCAGCACTGGCAAGCAGATTCTTTACCACGGAGCTACCAGGGAAGCCCTCACTCATATTTTTGATTCTAGTTTTCCACACATGTACCTGGTGAGAGAGGCCAGGATCAAGAGGCCTGGCCACTGGGAGTCCTCAGCCACAGTTCTGGCTGTGCCATCCAAAGCTCTGGGGCCTTTGGCAAGCGCCTCAGCTTCCCTGGGACTGTTTCCTCCCCTCAGAAATGCCCTGCTGTTGGACTGTAGCCTGCCAAGCTTCTCTGTCCCTGGGATTTCTGAGGCCAGAATACTGGAGGGGTGCCATTGCCTTCTCTACAAGGTAGCATTTGGAAGATATTTTCTCCTGATTGTGGTTTTGATGAAGGAAGGGTGATCCTTCCAGGGCTTGAGAATGGATTCTTGTCTGACACTTGCAAACAAATTGTTTGAGAAGAGGAGTGCCGTCCAAGCGAGAGACTTCACTGGGAAGGGCTGTTGGGGCAGAAGACAGGAGGGTGAGGGAAACGGAGAGAACTGCTCTGCCACGTGGCTCACTGTCAAGGATTTATGGTCATTGGGTTAGTTTCTGGTTTGTCTCTTGCCAGTCATTCTGAATCAGGATCCTTCCTGGGGGCACACGCATCACTCAGCTGAAATTGATTCCAACGAGGAGGATCCTGGGAAGTTGGTAGGACCTCTAGACTGCAGTCTCCCATCTCTTTTTGACCTCTCCAGAATCCTGGTTGGTGGTAGCTTGTTAGTTCCTTGTTCCTTACCAGGACCTCCTATTGTAAGATGACTCCTGCAAGTGTTTTCTCTTCTCTGTTGCCTGGCAAGGGTGGATGGTCAGTGGTTCATTTAACAGTTTGTCTTTTGGTTCTCTTGAATAAGGTCCTTCACAGAGTAAATGTATAAAATTGTACAAGTCAGTGTTTTAAATAATTTATATTCCTAATTTGGTAAGTTGACTTTTTTGTTGTGTGTTATAACTCATCACCTGACCAAAGGTCATGTAGATCCTTTGTTGTTTTCTAAAATTGTATATTTTTTAAATTGAATTACAGTGTTAGTTGCAAAGTTTGTGTTTCTGTTCATTTCACTTTTTTTTTAACAGATATTTATTTTTAGTTGATTGATTGCTGCTTTACAATATTGGTTTGATTTGTCATACATCCACATGAATTAACCATAGGTGTACGTGTGTCCCCTCACTCTTGAATATCCCTCCCACATCCCATCCATCCACACCTCTCTAGGTTATTATAGAGCCCCAGTTTGAGTTTCCTGAGTCATACAGCAAATCCCCACTGGTTGTCTGTTTACAAATGTTGGTGTACATGCATCCATGCTGCTCTCTCCATTCATCTCACCCTCTCCCTCTTGTTCCCTACCCTTGTTAGTAAGTCTGTTCTCTATGTCTGCATCTCCGTTGCTGCTATGTGAACAGATTCGTCAGACCCATCCTTTTCGATTCCATGTTTTTCTCTTTCTGACTGACTTCCCTGTTTAATACGCTCTAGGTTCATCCCCTTCATTAGAACTGACTCAAATTTGTTCCTTTTTATGGCTGCATTCCATACAGGCTCTGATCGTACTTTAGCCATGTTTTGAGGAGGGTCATGGAGCTATTCTGCTCCATTTCAGTTTGGGCTTCCAGTCTCAGTGCTCACAGCAGAGCTGCTTCTGGGTGAGCCTTCTGAGATCTGTGAGGGCAGGGCTGCCTGCTCTTCTCTGGCGGCCCACAGGGGGCGCCAAAACCCCCTCTGACCCGCGGGCGCAGGATGCTTTGCCTTCAGACTGGGCTCGGTGACCAGCTGGCGGCAGTTTTGTCTCCTCAGGGCCCTCAGGGCTCAGGCTTCTGGGTAACGGGGCTGTGTCCTGGCTGAGAGGAGCGGGGTTGCCTCAGTGCCTGCCAGCAGGGCGGCGCTGCAAGAGGGAAAAATGACGATAAAGTAAATGTTTCCTGTGTCCAGCTGAGCGCTGACTGGAGGGCCATCTCAGGACTCAGTGGGGGAAAGAGCTCCATGTGCAAAATGGCAGGTTTTCAGTTAGATTTCTGTTAGATGATCTAGAGGATGACCTTCACTGATGTTCTTCCGAATAGGTGGCCAGTTTTCCTGTCACTGTTTCTTAAGAAGACTGTCCTTTCCTCTTCACTTGTTCCTGGTTTGATTTTCATGAACTGACCACGTACGTGTAGGTTCATTCCTGGGCTCTCTATTCTTTCCTGGAGTCCATGTGTCTGTGTTCCTGCCAGTTCCTCACTGTGGTGGTTACTACAGGTCTGTGATGTAGTTTGAAGTTGGAGAGGAAGATGTCTCCAGCTGTGTTCTTCTTTCTCAGAGTCTTCTTGGCCATTTAAGGTCCTGTTCAATATTAGGAGCCTAATATTTGGAATATTTCTATTTCTGTGAAAAAGGCCATTGAATATTATTTTGTGATTGCAGTCAGTGTATTTGTTGATGGCTTTGGTTGGAATGGACATTTTAATTCCTCATTGTTCCAGTGCATGGGCGTGAAATAGTTTTCTGTTTATTTGTGTTTTCTTTGGTTTCTTATCAGTGCTTTCTAGCTTTCTGACTACTGGTCGTTTATGTCCTTGATTAAGTTTGTTGCTAGATGTTTTATTCTTTTAGATGCAATTATAAGTGGGATTTTCTTAATTTTTGTTTCTGATTGTTATTAATTTATAGAAACACAAATGATTTTTGTATATTGACTGGGATTGTACGTTGTAGTATTTTATATGATTGTAAATTCATTGGAAGTTATTCAACTTTACTGAATGTAATCTAACAACTTTTTGTGAAGTTATGGGGAAACTTTTATTTGTAAAATCTGTTTCTCCTGCAATAGGTCATCCAGAGGACCCAAGGCATGGTGGTTACTAGTAGACTTCCCACAGTACTTCTTCATTCCATGTGGACTCCTTCAAGGGCAGTGAGCATCACAGCTTCCCTTGAACTTTGTCTGGGTAAGTCTTGACCTCTATAGGAAAGTTTCATGCCTTTCTAATCTGATTTTCTTTTATGATATTGACTTGTTTGTTTTGAGACATAATTTACTTTCTGGGAATTTAAACTGTACAGAAAACACCTAGCAAAGGGAAAAAGTGCTCACATTTGCCACATCATCTGAAATACTCTATGTGTTTTGTCCAAAATGGGTGCATGCTCCAGCAAAACCTGCACATAATCTCCAAAATCAGGAAAATATATCGTTTCTACAGTATAATGTAATCCACAGCCCCACTCATATTTCAGCAATTGTTCAATTGTATGAATATATCTTTTCTTCCCATCCTTTTTTTTTTTTCTTTTTAAGAGTGTAACTGAAATTTTCAGTGATTTGGGCAAACTTGATGTATTTAAAGCAGACGTGAATATGGGATCTGTGTGGCCTTTTCTATATGGATGTTTTTCACTGAAAATGGTTTTAATGTTTATTCATGATACTTGGGGATCCACTGCAATTGGTGCAGGGGCATAAGCCTTATCTCGAGTGGATGGGGAAATCAGTGTCTTTGGCATTGTGGCATGACCCACGAGCGTTCCTGTCAAGTTTCACTGTGAGACCGGCCTCCTCTTGAGGTGCAATGGGAATGTCGGGATTCCTTTCCAGACAAAGCAAAGGAATCGACCCTCATCTCGAGATGAGGAGGGGCAAAGGGGCTCAGATTGAGGTGTGCCGGGAAAATCGGTGTTCCTCTTGAGTGGGAATGGGTATGTCGGGAAACTTCCTGAGTTTCATAAAGGGTGTCGAGTACCGTTTTGAGTTTCAAAAGGGAACATGGGACTTCTCTTGAGATACTGCAGTGGGAAAGGGCCTCATCTCGCATTGAGGGGAGAATCCTGTGGTTTTCCTCGAGGCTTGGTTGGAAGTTTGGGGTTCCTATCAAGTTGCGACGTGGACCTCAGGGTCCCGCTCATATTACCTCAGAGAAGTCAGGTCTCATTTCAAGTTGTGACAGGCACCACGGGATTCCACACAAGTCACTGCAGGGGAAATAGGCCTTGTCTAGACTTGTGTCCAGAAACTCCGTGTTCCTCTCCAGTGGTGACAGGGATCTCGGGATTGCATTCAAGGTTCACCTGGGGAGTCAGGCCTCATCTCGAGTTGAAGCTAAGCACTATGCTCTCCTCTCCAGTTGCAACCAGTACTCCTGGAGCCCTTTGAGTGACCTAAAGGAAGTCAAGCCTCCTATGGAGCTTTGAGAGGGAACTAAGGATTGCTCTTTAGGCCCTGCAGGAAAAGAAGGGCCTCATCTGGCGATGACTGGGGAATCTCGTGGTTTTTCTCGAGTTGTGGTGAGAAGTTTGGGGTTTCTATCGAGTTATGACAGGGAAATCAGGGAACCTCTTGTGTTGCCCCAGGGAAGTCCAATCTCCCTTCGAGTTGCGAGGGGGAGCACGGGATTCTTCTCGAGTAACGGCAGGGGAATCGGGCCTCAATTTGCGTTGAAGGGGGAATCTCGAGGTCTTTCCCGATTTGCAGGAGGAAACTTTGGGTTCCCTCGAGTTGCGACGGTGACCTCAGGGAGCTTCTCATGGTGCCTATGGAAAGTCAGGAATCCTTTCGAGTTGTGAGGGGCCTCTCGGGATTCCTCTGGGGTGGGTGCAATGGAAGAGGGCCTCATCTCCAGTTGAGGCGGGAACCTCAGGGTTCCTCTCCAGTTCTGATATGGATCTTGGGATTCCTATGGAGTGTCAACAGGGGAGTCAGGCCTCGTCTTGTGTGGATACATGGAACTCCGCTTCCCTCTCGAGGTTTCAAAGAGGTGTCAGACTTCCTGTCGAGTGGACCTAGGGATCTGGGGCTTTTTCTCGAGGTGCCACGGGGCTGTCACACCTCCCTTCGTGTTTTGAGTCGATCCTTGGGGTTCCAGTCAAGTCAGTGCAGGGGAATCAGGCTTATCTGGAGTAATGGGAAATCGGGGTCTTTTCAAATTGAGGCACGTCTCCCGGGGATGCTCTCGAGTTTCAAGGTGAGACCAGCTTCATCTTGAGGGGCAACGGCAATGTTGGGATACCTTTCCCGACGAAGCAGAAGCATCGACCCTCATCTCGAGTTGAGGAGGGGGAAAACGGGGCTCTTCTTGAGTTGTGGCATGAAACTCGGTATTCCTTGCGAGTGGGGACTGGTATCTCGGGGACCTTCCTGAGTTGTGTCAAGGGTGTCAAGTACCCTTTCACGTTTCAAGAGGGAACGTGGGGTTTCTCTCGAGACACTGCTCTGGAAAAGGGCCTCATTTTGAGTTGACTGGAGAATCTTGTGGTTTTTCTCGAGTTGCGGTGGGAAGCCTGGGGTTC
>NW_011478572.1:6013-8769 GCF_000754665.1 Bison bison bison | reverse complement strand
GGTTCCTCTCGAGTTGTGACAGGGACCTTAGGGACCCGCTCATGATTCCTCATCGAAATCAGGTCT
This sequence comes from Bison bison bison, assembly GCF_000754665.1. Taxonomy (NCBI): domain Eukaryota; kingdom Metazoa; phylum Chordata; class Mammalia; order Artiodactyla; family Bovidae; genus Bison; species Bison bison. The sequence goes on along the minus strand of NW_011478572.1, from coordinate 8,703 downwards.
CTTTTCGAGTTGCAAGGGGCACGTCATGATTCCTCTTGAGACACTGCCCGCGAATAGGCCGTGTCTAGATTTCAGTCGGGAAATTCAGTGTTCCTCTCTGGCTGCGACAGGGATCTCGGGCTTCCTATCAAGGTTCATTTAGGGAGTCAGGCCTCCTCTGGTGTTGAAGCATGGAACTCTGCATTCCTCTCGAGTTGTCAAAGTGGTGTCAGGCCTCCAGTGGAGTTCAGGTGGGGAATTTGGGCTTTTTCAAGAGGATAGAGAGGGCCGACAGGCCACCCATCCTGTCGTGAGAGGATACTCGATGTTCCGTTGGATCCGGTGCGGGGGAATCAGGACTTATCTGGAATATGGAGGAACTCAGCATCCTTTTTCCTTCCGGCAGGATCTGCGGGGTTCCACTCAAGACTCAATTGGTTACACAGGCCTCCTCTTGTGGTGCGAGGGGAAGTTGGGATTCCTCTTGAGTTGAAGCAGGGAATTGGCCCTCATCTCCAGATGAGGTGGGACACACAGGGCTCTTCTCCAGTTGTGGCGGGAAACTCGGCTTTCATCTTGAGTTGTGACGGAGATCTCTGGGCCCCCTAGAGTTGCATGAAGGGATTCAAGCCTCCTCTCGAGTTTTGAGAAGGAACTCGGGCTTGCTCTCGAGGCACTGCAGGAGAAAAGGGCCTCATCTCGCGTTGACGGGGGAATCTCGTGGTTTGTCTCGAGTTGCGGTGGGAGGCTTGGGATTCTTCTCCAGGTACCACGGGTAACTCAGGCAGCCTCTCGTGTTGCCTCTGGGAAGCAAGTCTCCATTCGAGTTGCGAGGGTAAGCGCCCGGGTGCTCTGGAGTCACGGCAGGGGAATCAGGCCTCAATTCGCACTGAAGGGGGAATCTCAAGGTGTTTCTGAGTTGTGGCAGGAAGTGTGCGTTCCCTCGAGTTGCCACAGGGACCTTAGGGAGCCTCTCATGTCATCTCTGGGAAGTCAGGAATCCTTTCAAGTTGTGAGGGGCCTCTCGGAATTCCTCTCGAGCTGGTGCAGGCGACTAGGGCCTTGTCTCGAGATGAGACAGGAAACTCAGGGTTCCTCTCCAGTTCTGACAGTGACCTCGGGGTCCCTATGGAGAGTCCACTGGGGAGTCAAACGTTGTCTCATGTTGGGGCGTGGAATTCCCCTTCCCACTCTAGTTGGAATAGGGGTGTCAGACCTCCTGTCGAGTTGAGGTAGGGATCATTTCTAGAGGTGCCACGGGGCTCTCAGTCATCCCGTTGTGTCGTGAGTTGATACTCAGGGTGCCATTCGTGTCGTTGCAAGGGAATGAGGCCATATCTTGAGTGGATGAGGACATCGGGATTTTTTCGATTGGTGGCACGACCCCTGGAGTTCCTCTTGAGTTTCAAGGTGAGACCGGCCTCCTCCTGAAGTGCGATTTCAACGTCGGAATTCCTTTGCAGACAAAGCAAGGGAATGGGCCCTCATGTCGAGATGAGGAGGGGAAACCTGGGCTCTTCTTGAATTGTGGCGGGAAGCTCGGTGTTCCTCTCTAGTGGAGACGGGTGTGTCGGGGAACTTGAGTTGCCTAAAGGGTGTCAAGTACCCTTTCAAGGCTCAAGAGGGAAGGTGGGATTTCTCTCGAGACGCTGCAGTGGAAAGGGGCCTCATCTCACGTTGAGGGGAGAATTTCCTGTGGTTTCTCGAGTCACAGCAGGAAACTTAGGGATCCTCTCGAGTTGTGACGGGGACCTCAAAACCTCTCATGTTGCCTCAGGAAAGTCATGTCTCCATTCGGTTTGCGAGGGGCCTCTTGGGATTCCTCTCCAGTCGGTGCAGAGGCATATGGCCTCATCTCGAGTTGATACCAGAACCTTAGGGTTCCTCTCGAGTTCTGACATGGATCTCGGGGTTCCTATGGAGTCTCAACAGGGGAGTCAGGCCTCGTCTCGTGTGGACACATGGAACTCTGCTTCCCTCTTGAGGTTTCAAAGAGGTGTCAGGCTTCCTGTCGAGTGGAAATAGGGGTCTGGGGCTTTTTCTCAAGGTGCCATGGGGTGTCACACCTTCCTTCATGTTTTGAGTCGATCCTCGGGGTTCCAGTCGAGTCAGTGCAGGGGAATCAGGCTTATCTGGAGTGGCTGGGGAAATCGGGGTCTTTTTGAATTGAGGCATGACTCCCGGATATGAGCTCGAGTTTCAAGATGAGACCGGCCTCCTCTTGATGGGAAACGGCAACGTTGGGATTCCTTTCCTGACGAAGCAGGGGAATCAACCCTAATCTCTAGTTGAGGAGGGGGAAAATGGGGATCTTCTTGAGTTGTGGCATGAAACTCGGTGTTCCTCTCAAGTGGGGATGGGTATCTTGGGGACCTTCCTGAGTTGCATCAAGGGTGTCAAGTTCCCTTTCACGTTTCAAGAGGGATCGTGGGATTTTTCTCGAGACACTGCTCTGGAAAAGGGCCTCATCTGACATTGAGGGGAGAATCTCGTTGTTTTTCTCGAGTAGTGGCCAGAAACTTGGGCTTCCTCTCGAGTTGTGACGGGTACCTCAGGGACCCGCTCGTGTTGCATCATCAAAGTCAGGTCTCTTTTCGAGTTGTGAGGGGCACGTCGGGATTCTTCTCAAGCCGCTGCATGCGAATAGGGCCGTGTCTAGAGTTCAGTTGGGAAACTCAGTGTTCCTCTCTGGCAGTGACAGGGATCTTGGG
>NW_011478572.1:0-3668 GCF_000754665.1 Bison bison bison | reverse complement strand
AAAAAAGGAAAGAAAATAGAGAAAGATCTAAAGATAGAGAAAGAGCTAAAGAGTGAAAAGGAGAGGAACAGAGAAGGAAGGAATCAGGGAACGCAGCAAGATTGAGAAAGGAAGAAAGGAAGTTAGAAAAAGAGAGAGAGAGGGAGGAGGGAAGAAAAAGAGAGAAAGAGGGTAAAGGGAAAGAAACGAAGGAAAGAGAAGGGTAGCAAAAAAGCAAGGGGGAGAGAAAAGTGAGAAAGGCAGGAAGAGAAGGAGAGAGAGAGAGACAGTAAGAGACGCTGGGACCAGGCACCCTGGCGAGCTCCCTCCCGCTCTGCGCAAACCTTTAAAAAAAAAAAAAACAACAACAAACAAACAAAAAAAAACTTATCCACCACTTTCTGATTTAAGGCGATTGCTGCCGCCTCCGTTTGCGCCTTCCAGGGCCCAAGAGTTCCCCACTTTGCCCCCAAAGCCTCTCAAAGTGTTGCCTAAGCCTGAGGAAGATAAAAAGTTTTTTGAACAGTGGAGATTTTAAAACAGACTGCTTGCACAATATGCAGTGCTCCTTGGAGAAAACCCCCTGGGGGGGGAGGGGGGCGGTCTCACCCAGGCTTAGAAAAAAGCCTGGTAAGGGGATTTAGCAACAATTTTAATCCCTGACTTGCGGTTGCTCCGCCTGAGGGCATTGTAGGACTTGTGCTAGGATGTAGCTCGCTTTCTTTTCAAGGAATTTGGGTGGTGTATGGTGTAGTAGATTATGATTATATTGGAGAAATTAAAGTTTTGATCCCGCCGCCTACCAAAACTGTGCAAATTAATAAAGGTCAAAGAATAACACAGCTTTTGCTTTTACCTTATCAGACAAGAAAAAACTTGATTTCCCAAGCTAAGAGCCACAGAGTGTTTAGAGCTAGTGATCTAGCCTTTTGGGTGCAGGAAATTACAGCTCCAAGGCCTTTAAAAGATCTTTTAATTCAAGAAAATAAAATGTCAGGGCTATTAGACACAGGAACAGACGTCTCTTAACATTGCTGGGAAAGACTGACCCAACTCCTGGCCAACACATACTACTGAAAATGAGTTGAGATTAGAAAAAGTGGTATGCGGGGTGGGAATGCTGTAGAGAAAAGGGTGAGGGAGAGTTTAAAACCTTGAAGAGTAGTGAGTTCCCCGTTTCTGGAAGTATTCAAGCAAAGATTAGATGGTTGCTTGTCATCTAAAAGGCTATAGACCAGATTTAGATTACAAAACGATAACTGGAGAAGCTTATAAACATGTTGTGCAACACCTCTTTACTTGCTTCTCATATTTAGGTCTGCCAAAAGTTTTAAAAACTGATAATGCCCCTTTGAAGCTGCGGAGAGATCGTTTACTAACTTTAAATGATTTCCAAAAATTATTAGGGGACATTAATTGGATACGCCCTCATTTAAAACTGACTACTGCAGATTTAAAGCCTTTGTTTAATTGCTTAAAAAGCGACCGTAATTCCAGTTCTAAGTTGACTAATGAGACAGAGTTGGCTCTTGTTAAAGTAGATGAGACTTTAAATGATCAGTTAATTAGGATTAATATTACCAAAAGATGAAATTAAATTATTCTTGCCATAAAACACACCTACAGGGTGATTGTGACAAAAAGGCCTATTGGTTCCATCTACCAGTGACCCCAAGAAATATAGTTTTATCTTATCCCCGCTTGGTGGCACAATTAATTATAAAAGGAGGAAAAAAAGAGTGTGGAACTTTTTAGAAAAGAAGTAGCAAATATAGTAATTTCACTCAGTAAGGATCAACTGCAAGTCTTTTACAAAGTAGTGATGATTGGCAAGTTGCCCTGATAGATTTCAGGGGTCAAATTTTGTTTCATTTGCCCTCAAGCCCCCACAATAGTTAAAAGTTCAAAAATGTTAGATTGGCAGTTTGAGGATACCTGTGGAACTTTCCAAGCCTATGTAGTTCCTATGCTCCCCTTTACCCTATGGGGGAGGGACATGCTGTCTCAAATAGGAGATACTCAGAGAAGGGTTTTCTCAATTTCTTAGTTATCAACAGGAGGTACAATTAACAATACTTTATATATTGTTATAAATACGTAATATAAATATATTTGCCTAATTACAGTTTGCCTAATTAGATATGGGTATAAATAAAATATAATAAAGGTATGCCTACTTCTATTTAATAGATCTATACTTACTTAATTTGTATATAAATCAATATATGTATTATATATATACTGTATAATTAAATATATATTGCAGTAATATAATGTGTGTGGCTGATATTAATTGGTATAGATTGATGTGTTGTGATGATATATGTTCTGTATACTGTATAATTATATTATATATGTGTGACATGTATTATTACAGTACATTGGTTTGTGTTGGTTGGTATTAGCTGTGTATGTGTTGTATTGCTGTAATATATATTAATTAACATTAATTATAAAGATTAATTCAAGTATATTATGTCAATAAGTCTATACTTGTTGCCATATATAAATACATTTTGCATTTAGGTATATCTGTATGTCAAAATGAGATAAGGAGGTTATACATTTATTATTTAAATTTATAGAGACCTAAACTAAACATTAGACCTAAATTAACATATCTCTAAATTTATATTGTTAAAATGTAAATTTTAAAAATTAAATTGACAACTGCTTGATAATTCCTTTGCCATAAAACCCCCATAGGTGTAATTGGGGTAACCAGACAAAAAATTGGTTTTATAACAAAACGGCCCCCTAGAGTGGGTCCATCTTCCCGCTCAAACTAAAAATGTAGTGGCTTCTTATCCGGGATTGATAGCTACTTTGATATTAAAGGAAAAAAGCGGAGCATTGAACTATTCGGCAAAGAGCCAGCAGAGATTGTAATTCCATATAATAAGGAACAACTTGATGCACTTCTAATGTTTGATGAGGATTGGCAGATTGCCATAGGAAATTATTGTGGTCAATTTTTGCATCATTTACCCTCACATGTTTTGTTGAATTTTATGTCCAAACATCCAGTTACTTTTCCTGTCAGATGCTATTCTCCTATTCTAAATGTACAGATAACCTTTACTGACAGGCAGCAAACAGTAAAGCTCCATAGTTACTAAAAATCACCAAAAGGTTTTAGAAACACGGGAAACTTCACCTCAAAGAGCTGAAATAACAGCAGTCATAGAGGCTTTTGCTATGTTTGCAGATGAGGAATTTAACCTTTATTCGGATTCTCAGTATATTGTCAGGTTGTTTCCACACATTAAAACTGCAGTTTTGCCTGAAAGTAAAACTACCATATTTCACTTGTTAAGTAAATTACAGCAACAAATTGGAAAAGAAATAAAATATTTTTCATTGGACACATTCGGGCTCATTCCAGATTGCCCGGCCCTTAAAATGCCTTTAATGATTTGGCTAACTTGTTAACCAGAAGTACAGTGGCTACTGTGATTGAGGAGGCCAGAGCCTCTCACTCACTTCATCATCAATATGCTACTGCTTTAAGATATCAATTCCAAATTCCAAGAGAGACTGCTCGAGAGATTGTGCGTTCTTGCCTACACTGCCCCACTGTTTATAATAGTCTACCTATGGGAGTTAATCCTCGCAGTCTCAAACCTAATGTACTCTGGCAAATGGATGTAACTCATGTCTCTTCATTTGGAAAACTGTCCTTTGTTCAT
>NW_011478571.1:14216-16632 GCF_000754665.1 Bison bison bison | reverse complement strand
GAGATCATAAAAGAGGATATGTTTCTGCCAAACCCTCCATTGGGAAACTCACCCTTGGAATTCAGCCCACCAGGCTCCGTCCATGGGATTTCCCAGCCAAGAATATGGAATGGGTTGCCGTTTCCTTTTCCAGGGGGTCTTCCTGACCCAGGGAGCGAACCCACATCTCTTGCATCTCCTGCATTGTCAGGTGTATTCTTTACCATTGCACCACCACAAAGAGCTTAATATAAGTATTGCTTGTCTGTATATCTCTGAACATAATGGTATGTATAGCATTATTTGCTCAATATTATTTCTCAAAAATAGAGGTGCAAGTCAAATGATGTGCATATTTTGAGGGCTTTTGACACAATTTTGGGGCAGTTCACTTTTTACAGGCTCACAGATATGTATGATTTAGAAACAGTTAAAATAATTTGACAAAATCAGTTACTAGAAATTTGATAACTGAAAAGGAAAGATCATTGAGTATAGAAAAAAACCCTGATAGTTCTAACAGAAAGAAGTTCTGGCTTTTATATTAAAATAATACATTCAAATATTTAAAATAAGAAGAAAAGTGACTCTGCAAACATGAATTTGAGGGTTAGAGTCTCTTCCTCAATCTAAGTATTTGTCATATACTATCCTCAGATGGACCCCAAATAGACGTAGTATGTCATACTTCATAGTAAGATAAACTATGTTAGATGAATTTTAGCTACTAGAGCTTAAAAGATATCTCAAAGTTTAGAAGTTTCTAGAGCTCTCTGAAGACCAACTAATTCTAGTCTGAAGACCTTGTCCTGAGTAGGATTTTACCTCTGAGTCGGTATTGTCAGATGATCAGATGTAGTGACTTGACTGGTTGTAGAGAATATACAAGAGCTTAAGAGCTATCCTGTGACCATGGCTGGTAGAAGTATTAACTAGAAACGTTAAGTGGAGAAAAGTTTAAAGACGGTGTTGTCTTGTTGAGTGGTGAAAATTTTTAAATGTCCTGGCTGTTCTAATATCACTTGTCTTTACTGATTATCTGTGTATGTATCTGTGTATTACCTATCATCTTCTATTACAATTCAGGGCTATTATACCAGGGCTTCCCTGGTGGCTCAGAAGTTAAAGCGTCTGCCTCCAATGTGGGAGACCTGGGTTCGATCCCTGGGTCAGGAAGATCCCCTGGAGAAGGAAATGGTGACCCACTCCAGTATTCTTGCTGGGAGAATCCCATGGACAGAGGAGCCTGGTGGGCTCCAGTCCACGGGGTCCCAAAGAGTTGGACACGACTGAGCCACTTCACTTCACTTCTATTATAATTACATTAAAAATAAATCTTAGGTCAATATAGTAGTTTAGAGCTTACAGGGTGTCTCCATATTTGTTTCATTGTTTTATTTAATCTTCACAAAGGGGTCATCACTTTGTAGATGATGAAAATAATTCCAAGGAAGTTAAGTAACCAGAGACATCTAGGACTTAAACACAAGTATTCTGATCTCAGTTTAACATCTTTTAACGTAGAAACCAGGACATCAACCCCATCTTCCTAAGACTGTCACTTGCATTATTCTAAAAGTCATTTCATCACACAGAGTGGGGGGTCAGCAATTTTTTTCTGTAAAGGACCACATAGTAAACATTTTTGTCTTTGTGGGCAATTTTGTCCACTACTGCAAATACTCAGCTCTGCCGACATAGCAATGTAGGAAAGCAGCTGGGGACAATGTGCACTGAATGGGCATGGCTGCATTCTAGTAGCTCTTTATTTGCAAAAAGAGGAAGAGGGCCTTTGGAGTCCTTAGGCCATACAGACGGTCCCCGACTTAACAATTTTTCGACTTTATGATACTGCAGAAGTGATATAGATTCAGTAAAAACCGTACTTTGAACTTTGATCTTTTCCCCAGCAAGCAACATGCAGTCTGATCCTCTGTAGTGATGCTGGGTGGGACAGGACCCAGTCAGCCGCATGATCACAGGGGGAATGACTCTTACCCTTACAACCATTCTGGACCCAGACAACCATTCTGCTTTTTACTTTCAGAACATGCGTGCATGCTCAGTTGCTCAGTCATGTCCAACTCTTTGTGACCCCATGGACTGTGGCCCGCCAGGCTCTTCTGTCCATGGGATTCTCCAGGCAAGAATACTGGAGTGGGTTGCCATTTCTTTCACCAAGGAATCTTCCCGACCAAGGGGTTGATCCTGGGTCTCCAACATCTCCTGCGTTGGCAGGTGGAGTCTTTACCGCTGAGCCACCTGGGAAGCCCCACTTTCAGGACATTATTCAATAAATTACATGAGATATTTGATATTGTATTACAAATATAGGCTTGGGCTTCCCTCATTGCTCAGTTGGTAAAGAATCTGCCTGCATTGCAGGAGACCCTGGTTCCATTCCTGGGTCAGGAAAATTCCCTGGACAAGGGCATGG
>NW_011478571.1:10836-12546 GCF_000754665.1 Bison bison bison | reverse complement strand
TTTCTCTTTTCAAAGTTTAGCCATTTGTTCAGCATAAAGGACAGAGGCCCTCTGTCCCAGTTCTTCCTGTCTTTTGACTTGTCTTATGCTTTATTTTGCCATGCAGAAGTTTTAAATTTTTTTTTTAATAATTTTATTCATTTATTTGTGGCAGTGCTGGGTCTTCAGTGCTTGGTGTGGGCTTTTCCTCTAGTTGTGGTGAGTGAGGGCTGCCCTCTAGTTGCGGTGTGCAGGTTTCTCATTGCAGTGGCATCTCTTGTCTCTAGGGAGCACGTGCTTCAGTAGCTGCACCCCAGGCTCAGTAGTTGAGGCTCCCCAGCTCAAGGTCATAGGCTCAGTAGGTGTGGTGCACGGGCTTAGTTGCTCTGTGGCACGTGGGATCTTCCTGGATCAGGGATCAAACCTGTGTCTCCTGCACTGGCAGGGGTATTCTCTTTACCACTGAGCTATCAGGGAAGCCCAAGTTTTTTATCTTTATACAGAATGATCTACTGATTGTTCATAGATAGAGACATAAGCTAGAAAATGGGTATATGTAAAGATGATACAGATAAAGATATAGATGAGATAGATAAGGATATAATATAGATATCTTCTGGGTTTCTTTATTGTCCTTGATCCATACATCTGAAACTTAATTGGGTCAAAAGGATGGAGGTAATGAGAGTTGCAAAGATATTAGAACTTTTCTTCTCAAGTAAGTTTGTATTAGGTCAAATGAATTTACTGAATATTACTTTAAACGTTAAGACTAAGCATGTGTACTGGTTCAGGGAGCAACTGAAACATAGAATAGAGTGAATGGCCAAGGTTTGTTCAAAAGCATATATATCACTTGATATAGTGATATCTCACTATATATCTCAAGTGATATATCACTGATAGTCAGGAAAATCTTTTACAATCAAGAAAAATGTGACATTAAGGGTATTGCAGTTGAGTCTTCATATAGACACTTTAAATATCTTTGCAGTTGTTTACATATAATTTCATTGTAAATCTCTTAAAGTACATGTAACAGGAAGACATCAGTGTCATTGTGGAAGTGTTTAATACTGATAGGAAACATAAAACGTTACTTTTGAAGGGTTACTATTTTACTGTCAGGTAATAAACTTTTAGAAGATTAAATTCTGCACTTTGGTTTGGTTTTGTCTGAATTCTCTCCCCAGTCCCTTCATATCTCAGTCCTCCTTTCATTACCCCAACAAAGGGGAATCAGAAAATTGAAGTGAAGGACAGAGAAAGTTACAGCATTGCTTTGGAACCCGGGTTCATTTTTGCTATTGAGATGGCATTGTCACCAAGCAGAGGCAGTTTTCTATCAAGAAAGGAGAGGGGAGAGGAGAAGCTGGACGGGGGGCCTGGGGCAGGGGTTGCAGACAGACCCGTGATGTCACAGATTGCATTGTCTCCTGGGAAACTCATCCATCAAACCGTCACCTCTGATTCTGTGCAGGGTCACTACGGAAAGAGGCGGCCTGCCCCGGTTGGGGCATTCTGGAGTGTTAGTCTGTAGTAAAGCTGGTAGTGTGAAGCTGATTCATTTTGTTTCAAAGGCCCAAATGGCATGCTGCCGAGCAGAGGCACCGCACAGCGTCTCCTTAGAAATAATGACTCCTAGGCAAACAGCCCTCATTGCGAAATGTAGAACTGTGCCATCTGCTTGTCTCCTCTTTGATTTATTCGTTTCAGGCTTTTAAATGATAC
>NW_011478571.1:10251-10736 GCF_000754665.1 Bison bison bison | reverse complement strand
CTTTCTCAAAACTCGAGGGGAAAGGGAGGAATTCCAGATTGATTATAGCATCTCTGAAATGTCTGTAAGATATTCGTCTTCGTTTGGAAGGAGATTTGTGTTTGTAAGGTGTAAATATTGTTGTGAAGTACAAGGGTGAACCCAGTCCTTGGGAAGACGAGGTAAATTTAAGAGCTTACAAAAGATCATGCCTTACTTACTTAGCACCTGACTTTTCATTAATATTTTTGAAATATGACTTTGGGTCAACACAGTTATTTTTTGGATTTTGGCTAGCACATGTCGATCCATGTTTTCCTATTTGCTGTTCTGCCTTTTCTCGATGTTTTCAGTTGATTTTCAGTTTGGGGGCACATGAAAAGCAAACAGCTGCTGTACATCGTCAAGGGCTTTGAAAATGCTTGGGGCTTCCCTCGTGGCTCAGACAGTGAAGACTCAGCCTGCAGGTTGATCGAACACTGCAGGTTCGACCCCCAGGGAAGATC
>NW_011478571.1:8795-10151 GCF_000754665.1 Bison bison bison | reverse complement strand
TGAGCTGCCTCACCCATCCCTGAGCCTGGGGAGGGTACCAAAAGTGCAAATGCATATCCCCAACCTGGTCAGGGTTCAGTACTTGGTGTCCAGGTCCTTGGCCTCTCTGAGGATCAGCCTTGCAGGAATCCCGGGCAGCAAACACCCTCTTTCACCCCCTCCCCTCCCACTCCCCAGGAGAGGCGCTTCTGCAGAAGTCATTTGGTGTGTGTGCCGGTTTTCCTTGTGAGGGGATTAGAAACTAGCAGACTGCTTTGTGAGAAAGATCCTGGGAGGGCTGAGGAGAAACCAAACAGAGGGAAGGAAGACTTCAGCCGTCTTGGTCCCCTCAGTAAAGTGACTCTGAGAAACCCAGTTGCCTGGCCTAGAGAAGCTGGGGATGGTTTTCTTTCGTCTACCACCTACCGCAGGAGAAACTGGTAAGGTGCTCTCTCTCTCTCTCTTTTTTTTTTCTCCTACTGCTCCTAGGATGCTAGTCTAACTGCTTTATTAAAGTGGCTGTGTTGGAAGAAAGGGAAATTGGTTTGCGATGCTGGGGGATATCTCGCTGCATTGTGTCTGGCTAGTGTGTGAGAAAGACGCTGTTTCCTGCACAAAGGGCTGGTGGCCAGAGCATAATGCCAGTTTTCCCAAATTTGATTAGCATCAGTTTTGAGCAACTGATTTAAACAAAACACACACAGACCCTGGACTCCGTATCTTAATGTACCTATTTATAGGGTAATAATATTTTAAAGCATTGATATCAAAATTTGATTCATTTGAGGATACAACTGCATGGTGGTGGGAGAAAACTAGGCCTTCCTGGAAAATTCCAAAATTGTTAGTTTCCTATGAGGATGCCCCTTTCACCTGTTTTCCTGTAATGAGGACCGTGCAGACCCACACCACTGCTGATCAACCAGACACAGTAAGTTCTAGGCAGATAAAGGGAGAGTGGTCCCACTAAAATGAGGAAAATGGAATTTTGAGTCCGTTGTGAAGAATTTCCATTTCCAATTGTTCCTCAGCCAGTGTTCTAATCAGAAAGTGAAGAAACTGCCTCAGAATCAGAAAGAATAGGTACCAAGGCTTCGTCAGCATTTTCAAGCGATCGGCTGGCTTATGCAGCCTTATTTGGCGAACATTATTTCTTACTCCCTCATTCCATTCTGTTATTTTTAGAATTGATAAATATATTTATATATCCTTTTAGTATATCTCGGTAAACTTGAGGCTGAGTAGTTTAGAAGTAGATTACTTCAACTAGAGGCAGTTTTCCCCTCAAGCAAACTACTACAGTCCTTCAAGTTGGTATAGGCTTGAAGAAGATATAAGTGACAGACCACTGTCACTTTCTGTGACAGACAAGTTTCT
>NW_011478571.1:4037-8089 GCF_000754665.1 Bison bison bison | reverse complement strand
TATACTTCGCAAAAACAAAACAAAACAAAACCATGAAAGTCAATTCCCTTTCAATTTCAGTTTTCATTCCTTTTCAACTGAAAATGCTAATTCAACCAAACAGTTTTGTCTTTGCCTAGGAATTATTTACGGAATGAAGGCAGTTAATTTGGGGGTCCTGGGTGTGAGATAACAGTTAATCAATTTATCTGTGGGCTGTGAGGATGCCTGGGAGGGTTTTAGGTTTGATCAATGTTATTTACTATTCTCTGCTGCATGCTCATTGCAGTTTCAAAGACTATTTAGCTTCATGATATTTGAGCCCGAGAGCATCAAGTATATTAGAATTGATTTTCTTTCCAGTTTGATCTTTTAAAATACTTTTGCTGGTCATTTTTCACTACCACCTTCTGCATTTTTCATTCATCTGGCCTATATTTATTGAGTGTCTGGTGTCACTAGTGTGACCCACATTTGCTGTGAGAGATAAAGACTGTGTTTTGCTGGGGCTCCCTGCAGAGGTGACCACGGCTAACAGGGAAGAGACTAACTTTCACTGTTCTAACAATTGTTTGCTTGTTCACATGCTTCAGTTGCAAATGTGGTTTCAGCAACCATAGAAAATTCTCCTTCTTCTGAATTATTGATACCTTAAAATATATGACTGGCTACTTAGAATCTGGGAGTTGAATTAACCAATAGTTCTTTCACACTGAGCAAGAACCACTGTGTGTCCTTCTCATCTCTGGGTATTTGAAGAATTCAGAAGTCAAATTTCTCATGAATTAATCTGGCCTTGGTGTAGGTTGGGAAAATATGGACCAGAATATTTTTGCCAGCTTACCCTTTGCAGTTTATAAATGACTGTTCATTCTCATTTTTCATCTTGACTTATTCGCTTTTTTCCCCTCTTACATGGCTTTTGTTAAATGTTTTTGTTCAATGATGTCTCACAATAATGTACATAGTTTACAATAATATCAATAGGAAAAGGGCATCAAGGGAAAGAAAGGAAACTTTCTTGAATCTATCTTGTAGCAGACACTGCCCTGGAGACTTCACAAGCATGGTATCATTCAGTCTTCTCAACAGTGCTGCAAAATAGGTATTAGTATACCCATTTTAAATATGAAAATGCTGAGGCCTAAAAATTTAAGAATGAAATCATCTTGTGTGACTACTAACAGAGCAAACCCAGATCTGTTTCCTGCTCCACAAGGCACTTTTTAGCCACATCTATGTCACTTTCTTTTTCTGTGTTATAAAAATATATTTATTTATTTATTTGGCTGTGCCGGGTCTTAGTTGAAGCATGCAGGATCTTTAGTTGTGGCATGTAAACTCTTAGTTGTGGCATACAGAATCTAGTTTCCTGACGAGGGATCAAACTCGGGCCCCCAGCATTGGGAGCAAGGAGTCATAGCCACCACCAGGGAAGTCCCCATATTGCTTTCTTAACACCCATGTCTTTCTCCCCAAATCCTGGATCAATTGATCATTCCCTATAGCTTATCTTAATGCTTCCAGAGAATCTCCCTTGACAGTTACACCCTGTTTCCTGACCTCCTTTATGAGCTGACAACCAACCTATGTAAGTACAGATTCAACATGTGCTATATGTACTTATATGTAAAAACTGCTTTTGAAATGTCAAAGTAGAAACAACATATGAAACTGTAGAAGGCAGCATATTAGATTTTCCTTGCATAGGGGAAATGAGAAGTCAATTTGGTTTGGGTTTTGGCCATGCCTACCTTGGTTTTCACCATCTATCTAGTAGGGGCCCCAGTTTGCAAGCAAGCTGGTAAGTGTGTTCTCTGTTTGTATGAACACGTAGGTTTCCATCCCCACTGGGCCTCACTTTCAGCCTCCTGAAGAGAAGCTAAGGAAAGGACAGAGTTATAGAAACCTAGGAAATGCATTCCTTGCCCTCTTTGGAAGCAGTAAGTTGAGAGACAGGAAACAGTGGTGTGTTATGAATAAACGAAACTTCTAGATATAATGGTGCATTAATCTGGTGCATTCATAGTCTAGTCTTTGATTGACCTCAATACATTTATTTAGTCAGCACTATCTGTCCCACCGCTTTGTGTCTTGGTTTCCTATCACTGCTGGAACAAATGACCACAAATTTAGTGTCTTAAAACAACACAAATTAATATTCTTACAGTCCTGGAGGTCTGAAGCCTGTCGTGATCTAAAGCAAGGCTCCAACAGGGCTTCATTCCTTCTTAAATGATTCTTCTAGGGGATAATCTGAGTCTTGCTTTTCCTCACTTCTTGAGGTCACTGGCATTCCTTGGCTTGTGGCCTCACACCCCTCTGACCTGTATGTTTATCATCACATCTCCTTCTCTGACTTCGATTCCCTTGCCTCCTGGTTTCCCTTTTAAAAAGACCTTTGTGATTACATTGGACCCACCTGGCTCATCCAAGGCTATTTCCCATCCCAACAGCTTCAATCACATTTGCAGAGCCTCCTTGGCCATGTAACAGAATAGAGTCCCGGGTTTGGGGAATCAGAACACAGACAGCACTGGGGAGTCACTCTTCTGATTTCCCCACCCTTTTGAATATTTCTTTATAGCTACATGACGTTGACTTGTGTTCTTTCTTCAATATTTATTTTATTTATTAATTTGGCTGTGCCGAGTCTTAGTGGCAGCATGTGGGATCTTTAGCTGGGGCATGTGAACTCTTAGTTGCAGCATGTGGGATCTAGTTCCCTGACCAAGGATCAAACCTGGGCCCCTTGCTTTGAGAGGATGGAGTCTCAGCCAATGGACCATCAGGGAAGTCCCTATTCTGTGATCTTGTAGATCAGGGGGGGCCACAGAAGACTTTCATGTGGACAGGTGAGATAATCAGGTGTCCCTGTTAGGAAGCTTACGCAGAGAGTCCTGTGGAAATGGAGGCACAACTAAGATGCCACCTAGAATGCAGGAACAGAGGAGTTGAGAACATGAATTGTGGTAGAGTCTGTAGCAGAGGGGAGGGGGAAGAATTTCCGAGAGAAAAAGAGTGTTGACGGGATAGCTGAGAGGAAAGAGTCTGTGACTTGGATGACTTGGGTGGATGATGGTAAGCCACAGAGGATGGTGTTGCTGAGCAGAGGTGTGTGCACTGGGCTGGGCGCTGGGAGTACAATGATGGCTGGAAACACCTCTTTGCTCATGTAGCTGAAAGCCCTGTTAGGAAGATAGCAGTGGTAGTCATAACAAGAACTCATGTTTCCTGAATGCTTTATCTCATTCCAAGCATCTTACATTTACTCTCCATACCAACCCTCTTTGGTATCATTATCATCCCGTTTTTCAGATAAAGAAACTGACTCCTAGAGAGATTATATGATCTGCCTAAGTGTGAGCAATTCGCAAGAGGAAAGAAGGAACTTGAAGCCAAATAGTCTGGCTTCAGGGCCCATGGTTTTAATTAGAACACTCCATGGCCTCACTTAACAACTAATGATGATTTTCTAGGCTGTTTACTATGAGAAGTCTCTGCAGATTTCCATGGCAGGGCCATAGGAATAGCGGTGACTGCTATGGAGGAGAACTCTGAATTTTTTGAGGTCGTTTCCTGTAGATGCCTGGCCATCAGGAGGATGTGATATGTGATCAAATAAAACATTGGTCTGGAGTGCTGAACTGGGCATAAGGGCAAAATTAGAGAAAGATCTTGTTTCCTTGCTGTCTATGAATTGATATCCATGTGGAGAAAACCATACTGCAATCATAAAAAAACAATACATATCACAGACAAAGTGTTTCCAAAGTCCTCTAGATAAATCTGACATGAGGATATCTTCTTCTAAAAGGAAATGGGAAAGAACAAGGTGATGAGAAGGTCAATATGGTCCAGTGTAGGGGTGTTCTAAGCAGAGGTGAGTTGATGACTCCATGTGCTGTGCGCTTTCTGTCCATTCTTCCACTTAATTCTTACTACAGTCTGCCTGCCAATGCAGGGAACATAAGATAATGGGTTCGATCCCTGGGTCTGGAAGGTCCCCTGGAGGAAGGAATGGCAACCCACTCCAGTATTCTTGCCTGGGAAATCCCATGGACAGAGGAGCC
>NW_011478571.1:0-2266 GCF_000754665.1 Bison bison bison | reverse complement strand
GAACTGAACTGAACAAATGTAATTTCCATATACTCATATAACTTCAAATATATAGAGGCTTAAAAAGGAACAAAATTGTGCCATTTGCAGAGACATGGATGGACCTAGAGACTGTAATACGAAATGAAGTAAGAGAAAAACAAATATCATATAATATTGTTTATTTGTGGACTCTAGTAAAATGGTACAGATGAACCTATTTGCGAAGCAGAAATAGAGACAGATGGAGAGAACAAACGTATGGACACCAAGAGAGAAAGGAGATTGGGATTGATATATATATACATGTAGTCAATATAAAACAGATAACTAAAGAGAACCTACTATATAGCACAGGGAACACTACCGAATGATCTTTGGTGACCTAAATGGGAACAAAACCCAAAAAAAGAGGGACTACATGTGTACATATAGCTGATTCACTCGGCTGTACAGAAGGAACTAATACAACATTGTAAAGCAGCTATATTTCAATAAAAATTTAAATATATATATATATATATATGTAGAGGCTTGAAGCTACTGTAAACACGAGCTTCTTTATCCAATTTTATTTGATAATACCCATCCTCTTGCCACGGAACAGCAAGAACGAACATTCTAAAACTTCTTATAAGTGAAAGGAAATTATCGTCTTTGTTAATTATGTGAACTTTTCCTCATTAGTCATGCACTGTATGGACCCAAGAAAAGTGTGGGAAATAGACACATAATTGGGACATAATGGGCATTTAAGCCTTATATTTTCATAACAAAACTGTCCTAAATTAAAATAGAAATGTTATGCAAATGAGGTTTGTTTAGCTAAATGTGGGCAGAAGGGCTGTAAAGATATCAGAATGTATTAGAAGAACATGAATAATTTATTTTATGAGGTAAAGTCTAATAAAGATTTAATGATCACCCATATGCCTTTAAAATTATGGAAGAAAGAGCAATACAGTGGGCACACAGAACTCTTACAACTCTGTGTAAAATTCAGTTTATAACTGTTCCTCTGTGAGTTACTTTTTGGAAAGGATGGGCCACAGACTGATGTAATAAATAGTTGCAAAGAAGTTTCTATCCCCAGATACCCATCCAGTGAATTCTAGACCTAAGCTGTTTTTCTATAAAGCCATGAAATACACTCTCTTGCCTCAGAATTGGACTCACCATTTTCTGATTTATAAATTTAATGATTTCAATACCATAGAATAATTTCTGGGAAGAAAAACGATGTTAGGGGTTTCATTTCATTTCATTGTTGGCCTGTTGCTTTTAATTCCATCTGAATGCATGCTGCGGAGTAGTTGAGTGAAATCCATAGTGTCTTGGTTATTCTTCATGGATGAGTTCCAGTTCTTTTGGTGATAGAACTAAAAGCTCACAAGATGCTGTGTATCAGCAATGAAACAATTAGTCTTTGAGAAGCTTTGGGGAAATGACTCAAGCAGCGAATTAATCATTGTGATTCTGGTTTCCCTTCACAAATGCTAGGTCTCTGTAAGGAGTTCCCCACCCATGCTCATTCGTGGTGCTCTTATTAAAGGTGTAAAATTTCATAAACTTTGGGGAAAACATTATGAGTTCTCTGTCTGTGCAATACAACTGGTATTTTTTTTCCAGACATGTATTTCCATAATTAAACATCCTAAAATACAAATCCCATTATTATTTGTTATGTCTAGTCAGTAATTAGACCTCAGCTGGTAGGGCAATTTCAGAACAGAGTTTGCCAATTTACATACTAATCCAGCAGAGTCTGGTGGGACATGACTAGCATAGATTCAGTCAACATCTTAATTAGCCCTAATCCCAGCATGCACTCTGAGGTGCCTAACCCCACCCCCACCCTTGTGAGTCTTGTTTGGCTCACTTGTTTCCTTCAACAAATTCCCACCCTTCAAAGATTTTTTTTCCAGTCCTCGTTTTCACAGATGAAATGGTTGTATCTCAAAGTGGTATGCCAGGGAAAGTATTTTGCTTCAAGGCTGAAAATGTGAGAAATTTGGTCAGACAAGCGATGAATATGCGATTGTACCCTAGAATGTGAGAATAGCGACCCTTCATCATCCCACCTCAAATCCAGGTAGTAAGCCATCCCACACACAGGAGGGTCTTACCTCTTTTCTAAGACACCTGAGGATATTTGTTATTCCCATCCATAATCAGGAGCCCATTTCATTATTTGCTATTTCTCATGTCATGGAATTCCTTATACTTAACTGAGATTCTCCCACGCTGCCTGTTTAAGCCTCTTGCCTCTCTGTCCGTCCATCCATAG
>NW_011478570.1:23207-26664 GCF_000754665.1 Bison bison bison | reverse complement strand
AGATCCCCTGGAGGGTGAAATGACAACCCACTCCAGTACTCTTGCCTGGAAAATTCCATGGACAGAGGAGCCTGGTAGGCTACAGTCCATGGAGTCGCAAAGAGTCGGACACGACTGAGTGAGCGCACACACGTAGGTGATTAGCAGTGTTGTGATGGTTTCAGGGGACAGCTCAGGGGCCCCGTCATGTGTGTACGTGTGTCTTTTCTCCCCACTCCCTCCCATGCAGGCTGCCCGCTCACATGGCGCAGAGGTCCCTGTGCTCCACAGCGGACCTTGGTTTCCCCGCCACTCTTGCACCTCGTCACCGTGGCTGCCTTTCTGCTTAGCTTTGACTTTGCGCTGCTCTCTGCTTCACTCTCAGGCTTGTGTGTAATCCTCCTCGTTATTCCCAGTTTTAAGGTGAGAGAATGGGATGCAGGGAGTCTCTGGCTTGCTCCAGTTTCCTAGCTGGGGAAGGAGTGAGCTTCCCAGTCTGACTCCACAGCCCCCAGCCCTTAGGCGTCCTTGGCACGTGCCGCTTGCTCTCCCCGAGAAAGGCAGCCTTCCCCTTGCCTGGCCTCCCTTCCCGGGAAGTCCTGGGTTCAGCCCCGAGGCCTCGCCCTCGTCCCCTCTCGGAAGGAGTAGTTTCCTCCTTTGTGTGACCACAGCACTTTCTGTGCAGTTCTCTCTCTCTGAGTGCTTGTCACAGTTGTGTTGGACTTGCCTTTCCCGCTGGGCTCTGAGCTCCTCCAGGGCAGGGACCTCGACCTAGCTCATCCTGGCGTCCCTCAGTCTAGGCCAGTTGACCCAGTTCGGGGCTCCCAGGGGTTTGAGAGGGGAGTTAAACGGTTTTTCAATTATTTTTGCGTTGTAGAAAACTAGAGCTTAGGAGAGAAGAAATACATAACGTTTTCAAAGTACTTACTGAGTACTAGATCGTTTATGTAAGTTTTTCCTTATTTTTTCAATAATTCGTAAAGTTAGTGTGTCGTTGTCATCATCTTAGTAGTGAGGTAGTTGGGAAGCTTAGCTGGCTGTCCAGGGAGAGATGCTGCATCTCCCTGGCTCCAAATGCCAGGTTCCATGCCCCTCCCGACACAGTCTCCCGTCTTACTCCAAGGAGTGCTGAGGAGCACGTTGGATTCTTGACTAGTGGCTGGAGATTCTTTCAGTTCAGTGTTGGATGCTCCTTAAAAGATGCTCATCATTGACTCTGAGAGTCAGTGTTTCGGCCTGGTTAAAAAAAAACAGTGCCGAATCAGGTCAGTCGATACACAGCTTGGATAATAAAAGGGATTTCCGGTGGTGAAAAGTAAACAGTGTTGAATAGTCAAATGGATTACGTCTTAAAGCGCTTCACGTTTCCTCAGAGACCATTTTCTGAGACACTTGGAGTCAGAGACTTCTTTGTAACAGCGGACTGTCTGCAGATAATGTAAAATGCATTATTAAAAGTAGAGTGATTTGCATATGCCAGGCCAAGAAGTTATTTTAGGCAAAGTGAACATGATAAAGTCTTTAGTTTAAAAAGCAAGTGCCGAAAGGATTAGCGTTTTTTTCAGGACCCTTTTTAGGAATTACAGTGTCAATAAAACATTAAATACATTTTAATTTGCAAGCGGCTAATTCCCTATGGATGGCAGCTGCCAGATTGTAACCATGGCTTCAGTCGGGAGGGGAAATGGCTACAAAAGTGAAACCCGTAGGTGTGGCTGAGGGAAACTGGTGGCAGTCTGCCTTTACTTCAGCCTCAAGTGCAGCACTCAGCCGGGTGTCTTCCCAGAAGGGCTTTTCTCTGGGGAAATGTGTAGATTTGAAAGGGGGTGACGTCGCACTAGTTACTGTTACGATGTAACTGTCGTGATGAGGGGTTCAGAGGGATGGCGGCCTTTCCGTGCTGTTTAACTGCTGCTCACCCCCAGCTCCACGTCGGCGTGCTTTCCGCCCATAATGGGAGCAAGTGGGGGGGCTGCTGACTGACAGTGCGGGCCCTGGAACCGTGCTGAACACTGAACTCGGGCGCCGAGGTTACGCGTCTGGGGTGGGGGGAGTGTGGGAGGGGAGTTTTCCCGGTGGTGGTGTGCCAGTGTTCGTGTTCTGAATCCCTGGGTTGCGGGGACTTGAGGAAAGAGCTGCGTGTTTTACCCTGAATTCGTGCCTGGCGGTGAGTCCAGACTGGTGCAGCCGCCCCTAATGACCTTCTCTGTGAGCGCTCCTCCACTGAGAGGCTGGGACGGGCCATCACTGTGGCACTGGGGCCTTTCTTGGGGTGCACACGAGCACGAAGACGCTTGTCTCGAGGTGCGCGGGCCTCTTCTCATCTTGTCACAGCGCTGAATCAAGAGGCTGTCGATTTCCGTTTCATTATGCCAGGCCACTGGGGAGTTCTCACTCTTGGAAAGGATCACTAAGTGTTCAAGAGGTACTTCTCTCTTCTTTGACACAACAGTAACTCGGGAATTAAAGCTTGGAGAACCCTGATGCCATCCTTCCGGGCCTGGACTCTGTCTGTCGTCCCCCCAACCCTGTTCCTCCCCCCGCCTCGAGAGAGAGGTCTCCGTGCAGGGTTTGTGGACCGCCCCCTGCCTGCTCTGCTCTGCGCCCCTGGGCCCCGGCCCGTCTGCCCTTAGTTAATGGGCTGCTTGTCTGCCACGGTGCCAAGGGAGGACCTGAGGCTCCCGCCTCGCCCCTTCCCCCGCGAGGAGCCCCTTGCCAGCTGCTGCTGAAGCGGGCCTTTATGTCCCTCTCCCGTCGGGCTTCTCCGCGTCCCGCCGCTGTGCCCGTGTGTGAGCGGCCGCGGCCGTGGCGGACACCTGCTTGGGATCGCTCAGTGGGCCCTTTGTGCTCCTCCCCAGCCGCCTTGGTCCCACGCCATCCGTGAGTGGCAGCGCGCAGAGAGACGCACTCATACCGCTCCTAGGAGCTGCGCCTGTTCCTGGCTTGTTCCTTCCAGGCTTGGCTCAGCAGCCCCTCTTCCCTGCCCACCCGTCCTGGACTCCCCGGGGCCTGTGAACTCACGGCCAGCACAGCTGGTCTCTGTGCACGAGGGTGCCTCCTGGTCCTCAGAGGCTCAGCTCCGTGGGGTCGGGAGGGTCCCCCTCTAGGCTGTGCCCTCTGGAGCTGGAGGACGGGGATGGCCCAGCCTAGAGCAGAGATCCCGGATGCCCGCCCGCTGAGGAGTGGGGAGCAGGGCAGGATCCCTCTGGCGGGAGGAGGCCTGAGCTTGCTCTGGCCCCGGCTCCGAGCAGAGCGCTGGCCACTGGCGGGGCAGCTGCTGGCGGTGAGGAGCTTCCATCCTTCAGAGCAGACGGAGGAGCCCGGCCTCATGCCGCTTACCTCGCACAGCCCCCTCCCTGGGCATAAGGGACGACCTGTGCAGCGCTTTGTGAGACGCTGGGCACTGGCCGGGATTACTCTTGGTTGAACCCCTACGCTGGCTGGGCTGCTGATGGAACCAGCTTCTGTCACAGCGCTT
>NW_011478570.1:21790-22872 GCF_000754665.1 Bison bison bison | reverse complement strand
GCGAGTTGCTGGATCCCTCTGGGCGCTGGCGACGTCACCTGTGTGAAGACACAGTGAGTCACTGAACAGCGAGGTCTCAGAGACACACCTGGCACGTTCCTGTGTGGGTGTCAGTGCGGGCTCGAAGACCGCAGCCTGGGGGGTGGTGTGTGGAGGGGGGTGCTGCCCCTGGGGTCGTGGGTCGGGGCCCAGAAGACAGGCCGACCCTCTTCCCGCATACCTGCCCTCCCATCTCTCGAAGTCACCTGTCCATTAGGGCTGGGTTAGCGAGGGGCTTCCTGAGATAGTCGTGCGATCGTCTTTGTTTGAAGATGTTTACTTTTTGCAGCAGACCTAGGCAGCTCTCGAGTTCAGAACGGGCCTCTTAGACGCACCTGGGTGTTCTCTTCCTGCCCTGAGTTCGAGAGTCAGTGAGGCTGCTGAGCTGGGCAGGCGGTCCTGGCAAGGACCCTGAGCTTCTGGTCTCCTCCCCAGCCCTGGCCACCATCTCCAGCCTCCAGAGCTGCGGGGCCCCAGCAGGTGGGAGGCCAAGGCCTGGCCAGCACCCACGGGCTGGTGCCCACGGGGGTGCCAGTCAGGCCCTCCCTGCTCTGCAGGTCTCCCACTGCCCACAGTGTGCCGTGGGCTCTTGAGGACAGATGGGACAGAGGGGAGGCTTCGTCTGGGTCGGGGGCGGTGGGGTGTGCTGTTGAACCGCTCTCGGCCTGTATCTGGTTGGAGGCTTCCGTGCTCCACCATCTTGCCAGACCTTGTTGCTGCTTCTCACCAGCGAGCTCAGCAACGGCCTGAGACGCTGTGGGACGGCCCTGCTGGGTGGGTGCGCACAGCTGGAGCCATGACTGGCGTCAGAGCTGGTGCTCGTGTGGGCGGCCCTGTCGCGTGGGGGCCCCCACACCCTCTCGGGCTGGTGTCCGATGGCCCCTGAGCCCGTCCTGAGACGGCTGGTAGACATCCGCACGCCCCCACCCGGCCGTGGCCGTTTTTGGGAAGCTCTGCACAGGAAAGGACCTTCCAGATGACCCACCGCAAGCTTCACACCCCGTCCCGTCCTGGGGTGCCAGGCCCGCCGACGCGCAGGTGAG
>NW_011478570.1:8024-21626 GCF_000754665.1 Bison bison bison | reverse complement strand
GAGAGAGACGCGCGTCCTGGGGCTGCCATGCGGGGGGCCGGGCGAGGGGGCCGCCTGAGCCTCCCCCAGTGCCCCCGCCGCATCCTGTGTGCTCCCCGCTCAGCGCACGGTGGCCCAGCCCCGGACCTGGTTCAGCTCTCCGTCTGCCTCCGGCTCGCCCGTGTCCTGCCTGAGCTCTGGGGTCCTGATTTCTCCAGAAGGTTGGCGGAACCAGCTCCCAGAGTCTGGACCGGCGCTGAGCGTGGTGTTCGTGGTGGTAACTGAGTGTGCCGTGGCTGGCACCGTGCCGTCCGCTCGCCGGGGGATGGTCCTGCCCCCTCGGCGAGCAGTCCCTGAAATCAGAGGCTCTCGTCCTGGGGCCTTGTGCTGGATTCCCGGTGCGCTGAATTACATTAGGGTCTCAGTGGGGTGTCATTGTCCCAGGTCGCATGCGAGCTGGGAAAGTGCCTGTCAGAGTTGGTCCCCCTGACACCGTCTGGCAGAGAGGGGGAGCTGGCGGTGGATAGGCCTCCTGTGCCTTTCCCTCGAACGTCAGGCTCTGCCTGCCGGTTTCTTTCGGCCTGGATGGCAGGGGCCTCGGAACATTGCTGGCACGGTGATCCCTCGACGGGCGCCCTCCCGCGCAGGGACGGCTCCAGAGCAGGCCTTGTGTGTCCCTGCCTCTGTCGTCTTGGAACTCGAGTCTCTTGTGAGTCCTGGAAGGTGCCATTCCAGGGCTGCCAGCCCCCTGCGATCCTGACCGGGGCAGGGGGACCCCCTTTACCCTCACCCACAGCTCTGTGACGGGCCGTCCGCAGGCTGGCGGCTCCGGCGCAGGCTCTCATCCAGGCCTTGTCCCGCACGAGGTCTGTCTGTGGCTGGGCCTCCCCAGCCTCTCGGTCAATAAACCCGCCTACCTGCGTGGGGTCTAGAGGTTCGGAGGCCGCTCTTCTCAGGCGGGCGGGAGTGAGCCCCACATGGAGGCCCCATCCTGCCTGGCATCCCGCCTCCTCTGCCCTCGTTGGGGTGCTCGGGAGGGGAGTGCGATGTGCTGTGGGCAGGCCCCCCTTCCTGTGTCGTCTTTTGAATCGGATCAGGTCACTTGTGGAAGCTCTGCGTAACAGCTGTAGACACCTGCGTTTTTCATCTCAGGCCCTGAGCGCTGGCTGAAGGTTCGCCAGAGCTCTCCACACCAACACGCGTCACGTCCGTGTCCTGTTACATGGAACAGTGTGTGTGGGGGGACAGGGTTCAAGGGCAGTGGAACGCCCCCCAGTGTCTCTTGTAGCTCTCTGCAGGGCCCCGCCGTCTCCAGACATGACTGGGCAGGCACCGCGGTCCTCCACTCTGCCTGCTGCTTGGACAGCGTGTGGAAGCGGCCACCCGCCGAGTCAGGAAAGCCCTGTTCCGTGTGCAGCGGTGTTGGGGGCGTGGCTGGGGGCTGGCATGCACCCTCCATGGGCACGCTCGGGGTGCGCTCGGGGCCTGTTGTGTGGCGTGCTGCTCTCCGGGCAATGCCTCTGCTCGGGGAGCTCGCTTCCAGTGCTGTAAAGGCCTGTGGTGGTCTGGGCCTTGGGCCCTTCCCTGTGGGAAGGCGGGGTGGTCCCCAGGCAGGCTGTCCCCTGTGAGGTCGATCAGGGAGGCCTTGAGCCATGTGCCTGGCCGGGCACACCATGTGCACACCTCTGGGGGGGGCGGGGGCAGAGGCGG
This sequence comes from Bison bison bison, assembly GCF_000754665.1. NCBI lineage: Eukaryota > Metazoa > Chordata > Mammalia > Artiodactyla > Bovidae > Bison > Bison bison. The sequence goes on along the minus strand of NW_011478570.1, from coordinate 19,937 downwards.
TCAGCGCAGAGACTCCGCCGGGCAGCGGTCCCCTTGGGGCCCTGTGGGGTGCAGCCCTCTGCCCTCCTGCCGGGGAAGCCCCTGCCCCTGGGCTGGCATCCCCGGCTCCTTTGGGGGCCTCTCAGCAGCTGGCCCTGGCCGCTCCGCTCCCAGCAGGGCCGAGGCAGAGCTTGGTGGGCACGGCCATCAGCCCCGTGCTCCTGCACTCCGCTCGCCCCCGGCTCTCCTTCGCGGGGCCCTGCTCCTGCGTCTGTCGGCAGCCCCGGCTCTGAGCTGCCGTGGTCTCCTGCCCGTCACTCACTCCCCGTTCCCTGCCCTCAGTTACGGGGTGCGGCCGCTCCGGCGGGGCTGCCAGGCCTTGAGGCGACCCCGTCTCTTCTCTGGCGCCTTGAGCCAGCCTTGGCTGGTTCTGGGTGGAGGTGTGACTGGCCTTCCGAGAGGGACGCTTCTCGTCTGTGCTTCGGTCTTGTGCAACTTGGGGCTTTCTGCGAGTGTGCTGGCGCGAGCTGTCTGTGGGTCTCAGCAGCGGGGCGGGGAGGGCTGGGCGGGCGGTGTCACGGTCAGGGTGCAACCGCCACCCTGTTGAGAAAGCCCTGGGCTGGCTGGTCTGTCTCCTCATCTCTCACTTCTGCCTCGTGCCCACTTCTCGTTGGTTAGAATGATGCAAAGGCGCTTGCCTCCTCATCTTTGCTGAGCCTGACTTGACAGCGAGGTGACGGGTTCATCCGGAAGCGTGCTCCGCCTTCCCGAGGCCCGGCCCTGCGGACACGGCCTTGTCGTCTCCTCCTGGGCCGGAGCGGGGGGTGCCCGTCCCGCGCCCGTGTCTTGATGCCAGAGCTGGGCGCCCGCGCCTGCTTGTCCTCCCACTCCTCGCGCAGGGGCCTTGTTCCGGCCGTGCGGTGGTGGGATCCCTCATCCCCTGCTTGTGTTTGTTTCCCGCACCTCACGTTGCTAGTGTGTGGGCTTCTGAAGCTGTACTGTGTACGTGTAGCTTATTTTAAAATTCATGGAATCCGTCCTCCGTTGTCGTTTCTTTCCGTCATCTTCTGTTTTTTGGCCATGTGGTTAGTGGGATCTTCACTCTCTGACCAGGGATCAAACCTAGGCCCTTGGCAACGAAAGTGCAGCGTCTTAACAGCTCGGCCGCCAGGAAGTCCCTCGTTTGGTTTAAAACTTTTGTTTAGCTCGCTAGGATGCACCCTTAAGGGACGTGGCATCTCCTGCCCCTCGCTGAGGCTCTGACTCCGTGTCTTGAGCAGGAGCAGAAGCTGAGCGCACAGAAAGGGCTCCCCGGCACTGCTCCCCCTTGGGTCACGAGCCTGGAGCTTCGTGCGGAGAGCGGGGTGCGGGGGAGAGTCCCTGCCCCCCCCCCGAGTCTGCCCAGGCCCTGGACCCCAGGGAGCCTTTCCTGTGAGTCGAGGACCAGCTGAGGTCATGTGGTCCCTTGGGGTTCCCGCTGCCACCTCTGCGTGTTCACGTGACACGCTGTCCTGCTCGTCCTGACAGTCGACCTGACCATGCCGGGCACCCCACCACCACCACCGGCCGAGACCTGACGCCGGCTCCTCCCCCCATCCCGCCACAGATCCCCAGGGCGCCCTGTGCACCAGCCGTGCAGTGGGCGTGTGGGTGCCGAGGAGGGGGCTGGCTTGGAGGGGCTTCCAGGGCCGTGGGCCCCGCGGAGGAGGCAGGCCTGGCTGCGGGCTTGCAGAGGAGGCTGCTCTGTGGTGGATGCAAGCCGGGTCAGGGCTGGCGGGGATGTGGGTGGGCGGTGGCTGACTCGGGTAGTAATGCCTGTCAGTTGGTCGCCCGAGCCATCGGGGGCAGCGGGGGCCGTCAGGCTAGTGCCCTGGGGAGAACCAAGTGCCAGCCGGCTCTCAGCCAGACGGGACAGGACCGTGCGGTCACCGGGATGGGGCACGTCTGCATGACCACAGACCCTCCCTGCCCTCGTGGGCCACCCAGGAGGCCAGGCTCAGGGAGCTGCCCCTGCTGCGCCTGGGCCCTGGCGCCCCAGCTGCGCGGCCTGTGGAGAGAAGCCGCGCCCGCTGATGGTGGGCACACCCCGGGCTTGTTGGCACCTCGTCCTGCCCCCTCACCTGAGCGCTTGGGCAGCACGGCCTGGGTCCGTGCCCGCTCTGTGCCCTGCCTCTCGGGGGCAGTCCACAGGGAGGGAGTGCCCCGGGGCTGGGCTTCACCGAGGTGGGGCACCTTGGGCTGGGGCGTGTGTTGGGGCTGCCGCTCCGGGGTCTCTCCCAGGCCAGGGTGGTCCAGCGGTGCTCCGCAACGCCTCGAGGGGGCGTCAGCGCTCGTCTGGTTTGAGGAAGTCGGGAGGGGCTCACCCGCAGTGCCTTCCCCCGTTTGACATCCCTCTGTGCTTTGTCAACCAACAGGAGCTTGAAGAAATCCGCAAGTGTGGGATGAAAAACTTCCGTAACATCCAGGTCGATGAAGCTAATTTGCTGACTTGGCAAGGGCTCATTGTTCCCGTGAGTACTGGACAGCTCCCCTCCAGCAGCCCAGACGGGGCCGGGCGCAGGGCCGACGGGCGCCTCCCAGGCCTGGGAAAGGCCGTGTGTGCAGACCGCACACCCAGTGCAGACCAGCCGCCGCCGCCTCTCGGGCGGGCCGGCGGATCCCGTCTGGTCCTCTGTCTGCGCTCCTGTCCGGCCGTGCGTCTGTCTCCGGTCCTCTGTGCGCCCGCGTCCTGGTTTCCTCCCGGCACAGCCCCCTCCCCCGCCCCCGCCCGCGCCTCCTGCTGCCTCAGCCCCTGCCCCGCATCCCTCCTAGTGTCCCTGGGCTCCCGCCCTGGCTCTGCCCCGCGTCCAGCTCCCTGTCACCCAGCCGCCTCTGTGCACGCGCAGCCTCTGCGCCGTGGCCTCCTGTGGCCTCCCTGCCCTCTGGGTTCAGCGGCCCCTCTTTCTGCAGCCCTTCCTAACTCCCCCTGCAGAGATGCGTCCCTCAAAGACTCCAGCGGGGACCCCAGCTTCCCACAGTGCCCGCCGGAGGTGTCTGGCCTCAGCCCCAGGCCCTCAGTCCTCTCCTGCGCTTGCCCTCAGCCCGTCCAGTCTCTCTCTGCGTTTTGTCTCTTAGGGATCCTGCTTCTGTTCAGCAGCGAAGTACCAGCCTGGCAGTGCAGGCACGAGGGTGCAATCCCTGGGTCGGGGAGATCCCCTGGGAAAGGGAATGGCAACCCATTCCAGTATTCTTGCCTCGGAAATTCCACAGACAGAGGAGCCTGGCGGGCTGCAGTCCACGGGGTCGCGAGAGTCAGACACGACTGAGCGACTGAGCACGCACGCGCCGGCCCTGCCTCTTCCAGCGTTGGGTCCCGGGTTCTTGCTGGACGTGGGGGTCGAGTCTCGGCCTCTGTTCAGCCTCCTTGCTGGAGGCGGTCTCGCTGGGACATGGTGTGCCTTCCGTGTCCCCAGTGGGCTCTGAACTGGGACCCTCGGACCAGTGCCCCCTGCCTTCCTGTTCTTCTGCCCCCACCCTACCCCCTGCGCCTGAAATCTCTCCTTGTGGGCAGAGGGGCCGCTCTGCCAGAGCTGAGCAGGGGGCATGCTGACCAGAGACGCCGGCCCCTTGACGCTGGTTGTGGGCCACGCTTCTGTGAAGGTCCCTGGAGCTGGAGCAGCTCTGGGGGTGCAGCTTATCTTTGCCATCGTTTGGGAAACTAAGGAGAGGGATGCTGTGTGGTGCCCGTGCACGCAGGGAGCGGTAGGCCGGCCACGTCCAGCCTGCTTGTGCCCAGCCCCGCCCACTCTGGGGCCCCGTGACGTGCCAAGCAGAAGGTGGCCGCCACCACCGGCTCGTGGCGTTTGTCCTCTACCGATGGGCTGGGCCTTGTGAAAAGTGCAGGGAGTGGACAGGGAGGGTTTGAGTGGCCGGGCCAGGCCTTCTATCCCAGGAGCTCAGCGGCGGCTCTGAGGGTCAGTGGTGGTCCGGCAGGCGTCCCTGGGGCTGCACTGGCAGAGCCGGGGGGCGGGGGTTGATGCCTCGTTGAGCACCGGGTGGGGTGGCTGGTGGGGTCCTGGTGGTCTGGGCTTCCCCCCCGGGGCAGCTGCGCCCAGAGACTGAGGCCACGGCCAGAGCTGCTCACGCTGCCTTGCTGCTCATCCTGGGCTCCTCTCTCCATGGTGTCCCGGGCTAGGATACTGGAGCGGGTCACCGTTGCCTTCTCCAGGAATCTTCCCAACCCAGGGGTTGAACCCGCGTCTGCTGCCTTGGCAGGCGAGTTCCTGATCACCAAGCCACCAGGGAAGCCCACGTAGCTGTGGTTCGGGAGGGAGCTCAGTCGCTCTGCGGCATGTGGCTCTTCCTGGGCCAGGGATTGAACCCACGTCTCCTGCAGTGGCAGGCAGATTCTTAACCACTAGAGCACCAGGGAAGTGCTCAAAGTTTCTCTATTAAAAAACTAGTAGATGTTGGTTCACTGGTGTTTTCATTGTGATAGAATTTACGTAACGCAGTTTGTCAGTTCAGCCTGTAACTGAGCGATCAGTGACGTCAATTACAGTCGGGCTGTTTTGCGGCCATCGTCACTGCATTTCCAGAGCCCACACTGAAATAAATTCTGCAGCCGTGAAGTAGTAGTGCTCCGCTCTTCAGCCCAACCCTGGTACTTTCTAATCTGCTTTCTGTGTCTGTGAGTTTGATAGTTTATATAAATGAGTTGTATAAAACTTGTTTTTTTATCTGGCTTATTTCACTTAGAATTTTTTGAAGGTTCATCTGCTTTGTACTCTGTATAAGAACACCACTTTTATGGATGAGTCGGCTTCTGTCACACGTGTCCTGAGCCTTGTGTGCATCCGTCCGCCCGCTGGTGGACAGGGGCTCGTTGGCCTCTTTGGCCGTCGTGGTGATGCTGCTGTGGGCGTCGGCGTGCAGGTGTCTGCTTGAGTCCCCGTCTTCAGGGCTTTGGGAAATACGAGGAGCGGCTGGGTCACGTGATGGCTCTGGGTTTGTCTTTGAGAAGCTGCCACACTGATTTCCATGGTGGTGCACCGCCTCACAGTCCCACCACCAGAGTGCAGGGCTTCTAGCTTCCCCGCCGCTCCTTATCCAGTTACCCCTTTATGCACAGTCATCCCCCCTAATCCAGTTATCTCCCCCTTATCCACAGTGGTCCCCCACCTTACCCACAGTGATCCCCCTAATCCACAGTGATCCCCCTAACCCACAGTGATCAGCCCCCCACTTTTTTATCTTATCACCATTCAAGTAGAAGTCAGCTAGCGTCTCATGGGTGGAGAAGGCAATGGCACCCCACTCCAGTACTCTTGCCTGGAGAATCCCAGGGATGGTGGAGCCTGGTGGGCTGCTGTCTGTGGGGTCGCACAGAGTCAGACACGACTGAGCGACTCGGCAGCAGCAGCAGTGTCTCATGGCAGTTCTGTTTTGGATGTTAGCTAGTACCTCGGAGCTACACCCGAGGAGCGTGCGTGGGCACCACAGTCACCTGAAGGGCCGTGTGGGGTCCTGCTCAGCTTCACATGCTGTGCGTGTGCTGCTGGGGCGCCGCGTGTCAGCCATGGGGCGCCACACAGAGCAGCCTCGCTGCCCCCGCCCTTCACCCGCAGCCACGGCGCCGGCCGCCGCTGGCACTGTGCTCTGAGCTGGCCCCTCGTCCGCCCGCTGTGACAGCCTCCTGCAGTTGGACTAGGAAGACAGGTCCTCAGGTTGTCGTCTCTCCCTGAGTGGCGTGCGCGTCAGACTCGTCCATGTGATTGGATAGTCCGTTTCTCTTTAATGCCAAACAATATTCTGTTGTTGGAACGCACACAGTTTGTTTATCCATTCGCCCCTGAAGGCATCTTGGCAATTCTGAATAAAGCTGCTACACACGTTTGTCTCTCTGTCTTCTAGTTGTAGGAGTTCTTTATATTAAACCCTCATCAGACTTGTAATTTGCAGATATTTTCTACCATTCAGTTGGTTTTCTTTTTAGTCCCTTGATTATGTCCTTTGGGGCACAAAATGTTTAATATTCATGAAGGCCATTTCATCTATCTTTTCTTTTGCTGCCTGTGTCATATTCAAGAAACTGTTGCCAACCCAGGGTCATGCAGGTTTGACTTTTGTTCTCTTCTGAGAATTCTTACAGTCTTAACTCTCAAATTCAGGTCATTGATCCTTTTTGTTTTTAAATGGTGTAGGGATAAAGGTCCAACTTCATCCTTTCTGTCTGTGGATATCTAGTTTTTTTAGGGCTATTTGTCGAAAAGACTGCTCTTTCCCACTGAATGGTCTTGGTGTCCTTGTCAAAAGTTAATAGAGCTGGATTACTAACAAGGACCCACTGTGCTGCAGGGAACTACTCAGTCCCGTCCAGCGACCTACCTGGGGAAGAGTCGTAGGAAAAAGTTGGTGTGTGTGTGTGTGCACCCGACTCACTCTCTTGTGCAGCAGAAACTAAGGCAGCACCGTGCTGACGGTGAGTCACGAGCTGACGGCGCTGTGAATGAGCTGTGACCTGGTAGGAGCAGAGGAGCGCGCGCGCACTTGGGAGGGTTCACTCCTGGACTCAGCTCTGCTGGTCTGGGTGTCTGTCCTCACGCCAGGACCACACTGTTTTGCGTACTGTAGCTTTGTATGAGGTTTTGAAATCAGGAAGCGTGAGCTCTCCCGTGTTGATCTTTCTCAAGATGGTTTTGGCGGGTGCGGGCTCCTGTGCGCCTGAGCAGGACCCTGTGGGGCCTTGCCGGCAGCCCCCTCCGTGACTCTGCTCTCACTCCTCCCTGAAGTCCCTAGCTCCGAGTGTCTGATGCACGATTCCTGAGTTGTTTTTCAGACCCTAAAACCCAGTGGAAGGAAGGAGCTACTTGGTGGCCGTGAGCAGGCCGCCTGCTGACGCCTAAGGATCGGTAGCCTTGACCCTTGGGACCACACCTGTCGCCTCACCTTCACCAGCGAGGACCCCGCCCGAGCCGGGTGCATAGCCTGGGCCCCCTGGGTTTGCCAGCTCTCTCCTGAGCTGTGAGCCGGCGCCGCCCTGACTGCTTGCGTGGCTCCTGTGCGTCCCTTCACGTGACCCCGCGTCAGCAGACGGGCTCTGCCGAGCGCCGGCATGCAGACCAGGTTTGGTTCAGTAACGCACCTCGAGGTCCTGTTTGATTTTCGGGAAGGGTTCTTCCATTTGCGGGAAAAAAAATTGAGGTTTTGAGAGGGATCATATTGAATTTTCAGATCGCTTTACTGTTACTGTCTGTTATCGTAGATGACGATAGCATTACCATCTACAGTAAGTCTCGTAGTCTGTGAACCCAGGACGTCTTTCCACTTAGTTAGGTTTTCTCTTCTTTCAGCAGTGCTTCGTAATCTCCAGTGTACAGGCTTCACACCTCTGTATTTTTCAGCTCAGGATGTAAAAACAAAACCGTAGGCTGGGTCACACAAAAGCCCAGATTTCAGTTTTCTCACCGCTCCGGAGGCCAGAGTCCCGGGGGGCTGGCAGGGCCCTCGTGTCCTCGGGCTTCCTTGTCTCAGCGCTTGGGGGCAGAGCAGGCGCGCGCTCTCTTCCCTTTTGACCACGTCGCCTGCAGGACCAGGGATTGAACTTGCGGCCTCAGCAGTGAAGGCACCCTGTCCTGACCTCCGGACCTCCAGGGAAGCCGCAGGAGCTCTCTTCGTTGAGGACACGGATGTCGTCAGCCCCGGACTCCACCCTGTGACACTGTTGAGCCTTAGTTGCCTCTTTACTCTCCGCACACTGTGGGTGAGGGCACCCGTGTGAGCACCTAGGTGGGGTGGGGGGCACCAGCATTGAGTCTGTAACAGCCTCCTTGCTTAAGCACACCTTGGGTATTTTCGTCTTCCCAGTGGCAACTCCGTTTTGGGTTCCGTCGATGGTTGTTCGTGGACAGAAATGTGGGTGGCGTTTGCGTGTTGCTTTGGTTTCTGACGGTTTGTGTGTGACTCATCTTTAGTTTTCCGTGTGTGTACGATCAGGCCAGGTCCCGACCAAGGTGGTCCATTTCCCCCTCTCCAGTGAGGATGCTCTATTTCCTTTTCTCGCCCGAGTGCCCTGGCCAGAGCTACCAAGTACTGAGCTGTGGCGTCTCCAGCCTTTGTGGCGCCGGGTTTGGTGGGAGACAGGTGTTCACAGGTGGGGGTGGTTTGGGGATGGTTGAAGCACTTTACGTTTATTAGGATCTGATCTGACAGGAGGCGGAGCTCAGGCGGTGACGCAGGCATCGGCAAGTGGCTGTGAACCTTCTCTGTAGAGGCAGTGTGCATAATTATTAATGGAATAGTTTGCATTCTTGTTTTGCCCAAAGTCTCTGAATCCCAGGTGCTCACAGTGTACCTCCGGGAGAGCCCTGTTTCAAGTACACAGTGGTCACTGGGCTGGCGGCCACCGTATTGGACGGAACGTGTGTGGACCAGTCAGGACTCAGCCCCAGTTCACGGTGAGGGAGCCGGGTGGACAGAGACAAAACGGGGCTGCTGGCAGCGTGGAGACGGGCGCTGTGACTGGGCAGCCGCCGCGCGGCTCCCCCCAGGCTGACTTCTGCTCCGTGACTGGCGGGGGCGGCGTCTCGGCGAGTTCTGGTTCAGGCGGAGAGGCCTGTACCTGTCCCCGCGTTTCCTGCCCTTGGCCTTGCGTTGCACAGTCTGTGAGCTGTTGAGTCTCTGGCTCTCGCGGCGCGCTGCAGACTACATCTTGGTGTGTGCAGGTGGGCTGTCTGTGCAGCGTGGTCGGTTTCCTTGTTCACGAGATGCCAGCAGCCACCTCTGTCCGTGGGACGACCTCGGGCGCTTCTCAGCCTCTCCAGGAGGGACAGCCCTGCCCTCTGCCGGAGCCCTGCTCCTGAGTCAGCCTGCTTCCTCCCCCGCGGTTTCACCGAGAGGCAGAGACCACGCATCTCGCCCGTGTGCAGTGTGGGGTCTGTGGCCTCCGGCGTGCCTCCTCTGCCGCAAGGGCAGAACGGGTTTCGTTATCCTCAGAAAAGTGTCCCGCCAGCGTCGCCCCCGCCCCGGGCACTGAGCTGTCTGTGCTCGTTCCTGCGTGTGTGCACCCGTGAGCTTTGTCTGCCACGCGGCCTCTCCCTGCTGGAGCCTGTGTGCAGACTCCGCCGCGCGTGCCGCGTGGCCCTGCTGCGATGGTGGCGTCGGCGCCCGCTCGCCCATCCCCGCCTGAGAGGCGCTTGCCTGTCTGCGCTGTCTGGGCATCGCGAGCGAGGCCGCTGTGAACACGCACAAGCGGGGTTTCCTGGGGGCGTGTGCCTTCATCTCCAGGTGCTGGCCTGGGGTGGGGTTGCGGGGCCCCATGCTGGCCGTGTCTCATGCTTTGACCGGTGCAGGCTGCTTCCACAGTGGCCGTTCCGTCGACACCCCGACAGCTGCACGGAAGCGTTCCGGTTTCCACCTCCTGACTACGGCTTGCTGTTGTCGGTCTCGTTTACAGCCCTCCTAGTAGGTGTGAAGTGGTGTCTCACTGTGGTGTTTGGTTTTGTGTATTTTCTGGCCTTGCCACACAGAACGTGGGCTCTCAGCTCCCCGAGCAGGGGTCGCGCCGCCGGCGTTGGGAGCCTAGTGGCAGCGTGGGACCTGGGAGCCCCTCTTGCGGTTTCGTGGGCTTTTTCCTGAGGGAATGAGGAACCTCTCTCCCTGAGCCTGTTGCCCGTGTCTGTATCCGTTTTGGAGAATCGTCTGCCCGAGTGCCTCGCCCACTGTAACCTGGCTGACTACTTGGTCGTAGTTTCGTTTTTGAAAGCTGTGTGGTCAGTCTCTCTCCGAACGAGAAGCTGTTTTACTCCCGTGTGCTGACGGCACACGGGGCTCCTCCTGCGAGTCGCCCTGGGGTCCTCAGGCACCCGCCCGCTTCGCCCCCGCACGCTGTGGCTGGTGGCTGACGCTCTTTTCTCTTCTGTGGAGCAGACTCCAGCCTGGTTCTGGAGGCCTTGTGTTCCAGGCACGTTAAATCAGTGTTTGACGGAGGATATTTTTGGCCATGTTCAAAAGAATAATACGAACACTGGTGTTGATGATCGCAGGGTCAAGAGAAGAAACGGATAGCTTAGCCGTTCCGTTAGCAAACGCGAGGCTGGTTCTGGGGACGCCTTGGGTCCCTGCGCTCAGGTATCACCCGGACTAACAGAGAAGGCTTCTCCTGCCTTGAGAACACGGCCGGTGACCTTGACCTCGACCTCACGGCTTCCCAGAGCAGTTGCTGCTCCCGGAGCAGCAGTGCCTGCTGGCCAGCAGTGAGGGCCGGGTGCCATGGCAGGGGAGGGGTGATGCCAGCAGCAGAGTGTGTGCGTGCAGGAAGCCTGAGCCCACCCACACCCCACGTTCTCTCCCAAAGACATGCATTTCTCTGACATTAGTAGCTCTGGAGGCTGGGTCCTAGAGAGCAAGTGTGACCCTCCGTTTGAGCGGGCATAGGCTTGCGGTCCCTTGACCACGAGCGTGCTGACTGGTGTGCATCCAGACAATGGAATAATTGTTGTTCAGCCGCTAAGTTGTGTCCAACTCTGTGACTCCATGGACTGCAGCATGCCAGGCTTCTCTCCTCTTCTGTCTCCCAGTTTGTTCAAATCCACGTCCGTTGAACCAGTGATGCCATCCAGCCATCTCCTCCTCTGTCGTCCCCGTCTCCTCTTGCCTCAATCTTTCCCAGCATCAGGGTCTTTTCAAATGAGTCAGCTCTTCGCATCAGGTGGCCAAAGCATTGGAGTTTCAGCTTCAGTATCAGTCCTTCCAATGAATATTCAGGGTTGATTTCCTTTAGGATGGACTGGTTGGATCTCCTTGCAGTCCAAGGGACTCTCAAGAGTCTCCTTCTGAGTGTCTCTGGAGTTCCTATTATTGCATTCCAATCCCCTGTGATGAAAAGGACATCTTTTTTGGTGTTGGTTCTAAAAGGTCTCGTATAGAACTGTTTAATTTCAGTTTCTTCAGCCTCAGCGGTTGGGGCACAGACTTGGATTACTGTGATAATGAATGGTTTGCCTTAGAAACAAACCAAGATCATTCTGTCATTTTTGAGATTGCACCCAAGTACCGTGTTTCAGACTCATGTTGACTAGGAGGGGTACTCCATTTCTTCTATGGGATTCTTACCCACAGTAGTAGATAAAATGGTCATCTGAATTAAATTCGCCCATTCCATCCACTTTAGTTCACTGATTCCTGAGATGTTAACATTCAGTCTTGCCATCTCCTGCTTTTCCACATCCAGTTTATCTTGGTTCACGGACCTGATGTCCCAAGTTCTTATGCAGTATTTGTTCTTTACGGCATCAAGGTTTACCTTCCTTTACCAACAGACACGTCCACGGCTGAGCGCCGTTCCCACCTTGGCCCCTGCGCGTCCTTCTTTCTGGAGCTGTTAGTCACTGCCCTCCGCAGGAGCATATTGGACACCTTGCAACCTGGGGGGCTCATCTTCCAGTGTCGTATCTTTTTGCCTTTTCATGCTGTCCATGGTGCTCTCCAGACAGGAACACTGGAGTAGTTTGCGATATCCTCCTCCGCATGGACCGCCTTCTGTCAGAACTCTCCACTGTAACCCGTCTGTCTCCTGTGGCCCTGCGTGGCATGGCTCAGCGTCATTGAGTTATTCGAGCCCTTTCGCCATGACAAGGCTGTGATCCATGAAGGAGAGTGGAATAAAACTGAGCGTCAAAAAGAAGTGCTCTGACAAGCCATGGAAGAACCTTAAATGCTCATTACTGAAAGAAGCAGTCTGAAAAGGCTCCAGGCTGTGTGATTCCAGGCAGAGGGTGTAAGGCGCCTGCAGCATCCAGCACCGTCACGAGCCGTCTGCAGGGTGTGGGCTGTGGGTGAGGGTGTGTCGGCCACTCAGTCGTGACATGGGGGTGTTGGTGCTTGGGGAGGCTGTGTGTGTGGAAGAATTTTTTGTCTTCCTCTCAGTTTTGCAGTAAAGCTACAGCTACTGAAAAA
>NW_011478570.1:4124-6303 GCF_000754665.1 Bison bison bison | reverse complement strand
GTCTCCTTCCTCCCCTGGCACCCGGGGCAGGCACCCCGCTGTGTACCCCGCCCAGGACAGGCCGCCCCGGTCGTCCATGGCAGCCAGGGGCCTGTTTGCAGAGGAGGTCTTGGTGCGCAGACAGCACGCTCTGCTTGTGCAGGTTGTGGGCGCTTGTTCCAGACAGTCGGGTAACCGAAGAGACGTCGCGCTCTTCTGTACTTGTTGCCTTGGGGCATGAAGAGAAGACTGCCGTCCGACACAGGGTGCTGCTCTCTGCGCGGTGGCAGTGGGAGCGCTGCTCTGCAGTGGGAGGCAGGGTTTCTCCCCAGACGGTCCTGGCGTGGCCTTGCCCTCCTCCTCGCCACCTCAGCAGCGTGTCCCCACGTCTCTGTTCCATGACTGCCCTGCATTGGTGTCTGCGGAGCTTGTGGCTCAGGGCGACTGCGGTTTGTCACCCCCGTGCTGTGGGCTGTCTGTGCCCGGCGGCCACTTGCAGTCACTGCAGCGCAGCGGGCCCAGAGGCTCTGCAGCAGATAGCTGACGGCTGCAGGCGACGAGACATGGCAGAGGGAGGGGGGCCGGAAAGGAGATCCATTGTGGGGGGTGCTGGGGGGCCAGGAGGGGATCACTGCTGAGCGGGCTGCGCTTGTGGGTGTGACGGAGGCCTTCGTGAGGTGAGCAGTGGTCTGACATGGTTTTGTGAATATGCTGAAAGCAACTACATTGTCCGGTTTTTAGAGAGTTTAGTTTTTGGCATGGTGAACTATATCTCAGTTTTTAAAAAGAAAGTAAAGAAGCATTAAAAATGGAGCAAAAATGGGAGAAAAATCCAGAAACAAGGCAAACCTGAATCATACAGAAAGGGGGCGGCAGTGGCGCCAGATAAGGGGATGTAAGAGCAGGTTTCCTCTGCAGAGCCTAGTTCTGGCATGTACCTGCCTCAGAGCGCAGGCTGTGCTGGGTGGTGAGTGAAATTGATTCCGTTGGGAGCTGATCTCTGTGTGAACGTATCGCAGCATAGCAGCAGGATGGCGGGGACAGGAGAGTCAGGTTTCCGCGTCGGTGTGCAGTTCCCCTGTGCCCCCTAGTGGGGTCCTGTCAAGGTCCTGGCTGCCCTCGGGGGAGCATTGTGGGGGCCACCCTGAGCCGTGCGAGGGCCTCCACCTCTGGAGTGGACATTCAGTGCTGCTGGGGGCCGCAGCCTCCCTGTGGTCAGATAGGTGGTCAGAGGGCCCTTTCTCAGCCACTCAGGAGCTCCTAGGGCTCTTCCGGGGGGGCTTACCATTCACACCGGCAGGCCTGCCATGCATCGTGAACCAGGTCCAGCGCTGGGCACACTGTCTGGTCCCTGCCCTGGGGCGGCTTCACCTGTGTGAGAGAGGGGGGTGGAAGTGCCTGGCGACTGGGCTCCCCGGGGTGTCAGTACAGGAAGGCTGCCTGGAGGAGGAGGGGGGGAAGCAGTATCTCGCTGTGCAGTGTGGTCAACCCTCGCCATGGCACTGGCCGCTCTCCTCCTTCAGTCTCTCCTCAACGCAGGGGAGCGCTGGGTTGAGTGCTGGTGGTTGGAGTTCTGGCCGAGCGGATAGCCAGCCTCTTGGCCTGGGAGGCGCTCGGGTGCCGAGTGGGAGCCTCTAACCGGCGGTGCCCTGTCCTTCTCTTGGCAGTCATCCAGTCCCTCATAGCACTGGTGAACGACCCCCAGCCGGAGCACCCGCTCCGGGCTGACCTAGCCGAAGAATACTCTAAGGACCGTAAAAAATTCTGTAAGAATGCTGAAGAATTTACAAAGAAATATGGGGAAAAGCGACCTGTGGACTAAAATCTGCCGCGATGGATTCCAGCGAGTGTGAGCAGAGGCCCCGAGCAGTGCATTCAGACACCCCGCAAAGCAGGACTCTGGAAAATTGACGCGTGCCACCGCCTGGCGTCCGCTTGTGGCAGTTACTAACTTTCTACAGTTTTCTTAATCAGAAGTGGTCTAGGTAACCTGTAAAGAAAGGATTAAAAATTTAAGATGTTCTAGTTCTGCTTTCTTTGTTTTAAAAATCACTGCTTCAACCTACTTTTAAAAAATGGTGTTTCTTTTCCTGTCCAAATTTATCCAAAATCAATTTACATTTAGGCCATAAGGTTTAAAAAAAAGGCGGGGTGGGGGGGGAGGCCCTGGTTCCTCTCTGCCCTCGCAGCTGCCACGTTC
>NW_011478570.1:0-1321 GCF_000754665.1 Bison bison bison | reverse complement strand
AGTGCCGGCAGGCCCTGTGTGGGAAACGCCGTCTTCCTGTGTGCCTGGCCGGCGGGTGCTGTGAGCCACGCCACGGAGCTTTGTCCTCCCGCTCCCATGGCAGCCCGAGTCCCACGCCTGTCCCACTGTGTGTAGAGACCGTGGGCTCCTTGCAGGCTGTGTCCCAGCCGCCCCGTGCCTGGTGGACCGTGGGTAACGGCGAATCCCTCGTCTGAGCCGTCCTGAGCACAGCAGCCTGGACACGAGCAATACCCGCCGTGGGATCAGGGACCCACCCTCCGCCTCCTCATCCCAGTCGCCGGGGGCCTCTGCTCCTCTCGCTCTGGCTCCCTGGTGACAGTAGCCTCTCCTGCAGACCCTCCAGCTCCTGTCACCCACACTCTCTCCTGGGCCAAGGGCTGCACAGCCAGCTCCTCTCAGAGCAGCAGACCCCCTCCCCCTTCCAGGGAGCAGACACAGACCCCCGTGGGTGGGGCAGGATGAGAGGGAGAAAAGGGCCCACAGCTGGAGAAGTCAAGTTCCAAGGAAGATGGGGAGGAGCTGGAACCAGAAAGGGGCTGAAGCCACCAGTCGGGATGAGCCCTGCCCTCACGTGGTCAGTGCAGCGGGCTCTTCTGGCCCTGGTGGCTGCCTGACCCAGACTAAGGCCCAGCGCATGTTGAGTCAGTGAGCAGGCAGCCTCACAGCTGCGCCCCCTTCTCTGGGTCTGCAAAATGGGGGCACCGGCGCTGTGACGTGACACTCTATGAGACGAGGACCACGCGGGGCTCCGCCTGCTTCCGGCACCACCCTTGACCCAGGCCCTGGGAGCCCCACCCACAGGGCATCCACGCGACATGAGGGACCCCACGTGCACAGACGACCATTCCTCCTGGGCAAACGTAAAACACTCCTGCAGGCTTGCAGGACCTTCTCAGGCCCGCCCCCTGGGGCGGCAAAGGACTGCTGACTTAGGCCTCCCCCAGAACTGTAGCCTGCGAGAGATTCTTCCAACCCCCACTACCTCTCCCCAAAGAAGAGGATGAAGAGAGCCAAGGCACGGGCAGAGCCAAGGTGGACCACATTGCTGACCGCTCCTGGGAGAGTGACCTCAGGGGCCCAGAGTGGCGTGCTCTTGTGTGTGGGAAGGTTCCTGGGCCTAGTTCACGGGAAACATGCTACTTTATTAACACAGCCACCTCTGCTCCGAGTGCCCACACAAGGATGATGCCAGTGGTGTGATGGCCCCCACGCCTGGTAGGGCCCAGGCCCAGAGGTCACGGCTGCCCCCCACAGCCAGAGCGCTTGCAGAAGCTTGGCCACACCCCGCGCCATGAGGACC
>NW_011478569.1:10642-11997 GCF_000754665.1 Bison bison bison | reverse complement strand
AGGTTGTTCTAGTGCTAAAGAACCCACCAGCCAATGCAGGAGATAAGAGACCAGGGTTGAATCCCTGGTTGGGAAGACCCCCTGGAGGAGAGCATGACAACCCACTCCAGTATTCTTCCCTGAAGAATTCCTTGGACAAACGAGCCTGGCAGACAACAGTCTGTAGGGTCAGAGTCAGACACAACTGAAGTGACTTAGCATGCACACATAAGCAATAATTTCCGTTTTCTCCCTGGAGGAGGGGAGAAGCCATTGTGAGGCCTCCTTCACTATGCTTAAGATGTTGTCTCCGTGATGAGATCCTGTTCCTGTGGGGGTAGGGAATTGCAAACGCTTTTAGAGGCAGATTCCTGGGCAGCATTTCCAGAGATAGCAGCGGGGATGGAGGTGGGGGGATCAGTGGGCCCACTCCTTTACAATGTGATTAGGTATGAGACTTTTCTTCTCACACAGGAATCTTTGGCACCTGGTTCATCATGTTCTCTGCTCCTATTCTTGCCCCCATCAAAGAGTTATTTCACTTTCCACATGGATAATATAACCAACACCCTTGAGTCCCCAGAACATTATCTCCAGGAACAGCTATATTCCCTTCCCTTCAACTACCCACTCTCTGAACTTTATTATTATTACCTGGAGTTCTACCTCCTCTGTCTTCTTAAATGCAACTCTCTGACCACCTACACCCTCTCTCATTTCATCTTTCAATGTCACTCCAAAACATCTAGCAGCATATCTATCACATGATTCACTTAAGTGATATTTAATACCATACCTATTTTTAGACCTCTTTAACATTCATGTTCATCAATCACTCTTTTGTTTCCCTATCCATTAGCTAGAAAACGGATCTGCCCTTCAGGCTAGTACTGAGGCCCCATTTCTCCCATACAAACATGGTGATTTTTCATTAAACCCAGAAAAAACAGGGAACACATCTAATTTACTTTGCAGTTTCAACGTTTATTTCTGATACCAAAACTTGACAGCACACAAGGGAGGGGGTAAGCAATAGACAAGGAACAGCAAATAAATTTTTCCTGCATGCCACTTTCAGTCAACAGGATGTGGCTCTCTAGATAGCTGCGTTTAGAAGGATTCTGAGGCTTCATCCTCACTCAGGGGAAAGACAGTTGCAACGTATTAGCAATATCTGTGAACATAAAAAAGAAAAAAAAATTAAAAATCAATGCATATACCAAGTAGTAAGGAATATAAATAACAAATACTGCTTCCCCATACTTCCTTCATCTCATCACCATGGGTTTCCTAGAACTCCCAGCTAGAGCACATAAATACATTCCCATGGACTCTATAACTCCCAGTGACCCTAAGTGCCCAATCCAAAGTGATAT
>NW_011478569.1:6177-6947 GCF_000754665.1 Bison bison bison | reverse complement strand
GGCCAGGAGCAACCCAAGGGTGGGGCCTGAGGCTTCTCCTCTTCCTATGTCCATCACTGGCTCTGCTTGTACCACCCTGGACAAATCACTCAAGTCACTTCACCTCTCTGGGACTTATTTCCCTTCTCTGTAAAACTGAAACTATGATCCCTAGCTGCTATGAGGTACCTCGAAGATTTAGTGAGTGAGATAACCTGCGTGAATGTGCCTAGGCCAAGATCTAACACATGGCTACTTTTAAAATGTAAAATGAATTACACAAAGACTGTATATATTACGGGTCCATGTCTCTTCTCCCCATTAGTCTGTGGACTAACAAGAATCATCATATTTACCTTATCATCCCCTACAATGTAGCTGAATACAGTTATATATATTTAGTTTTGTCTTGTTTAGAACAAATGAACCGCCTCAAAGAAGAAAGGAGAGAGCCCAAAGCAAAGTAGAACTAGCAGGGATCTCACCTTACGGGTCCTCTTGCCCCGAATTATAGTCCTGGACTCCAGATTCTGAGCCTGGGAACCATCCGCTGATGTCTGTGCAGCTGCACCATCAGATTCACAGATACCTGGGCTTGGGTCAGCCTCTATGTCAGTGTGGGAAGTGGCCATCTTGGCTGGGTTAACATTCTGGGTCTGGGGATCAGCAGTTGGGGCCGTAGTGGTGTCATTCCAAGCCTTGAAGGCTGTCTTGGGCTGAGGGTTGACCATCTCACTGGCATTGAGAGACTGAGAGAAATTGTAGGCCGCATTTGGGACCACTTTAGTAGT
>NW_011478569.1:5265-6077 GCF_000754665.1 Bison bison bison | reverse complement strand
TAGTAGTGGTATTCTGGGCCTTAAAGGCCATGTCTGACTTGTTGGCAGTTAACTCACCGGTAGGGGCTGCCTGGGAAAAATCATAGGCAGCATTTGGGCCCTTTGCGGGGGCATTTTGGGACTTAAAGTGTGCTGTAGGCAGAATGTTGGGAGTCTCCTTGGCATTAAATGCCTGGGAGAAATCATAGGCAGCATTTGGACCTTTTGTGGTGGCATTCTGGACCTTAAAGGCTGTCTTAGGCTTAGTGGCAGTTGCTAAAGCCTGCGTATCAGCCATCTCACTGACTGCTGGGGGCTGTGAACTCTGAGGACTAGCATTCGGTGCACTGGCAGCTGCTGTGGCCTGGCTGGTAGGCGGGGCCTCCGAGATCTGGATGGCCTCCATCAGGGTCTGCATAAGCAAGGTGCTGTCTTCTACGGAGGCCTCAGCCTGCAAATAAGGGGTAAAAATTAAATCTCTGGGCTCCCGAAGTGGGGTTGGAAGGGTGAGGTGGGGAGCACAATGTGTAGGGAAGGTGAGGCTGGTTGATGCAAAAAGAGAAGGGTGAGTAAGACATCTAGAGGCCTGAGTGGCATGAAGGGGTTACAAAACATCTGATAGGGGCTGAGTGAGGCAGTGGGTAAACAAGGAGTGGGGCCAAATGAAGAGAGGGGACAAGTGTGGAGGGGGGCTGCTGATCTAGGAGTGAGGTTAGAGCAGAGCAATGCAGCCTGGGGTAGGAGCTCAGGAGGAGGTGGAACAAGAGTGCCGCCTTGAGGAGTTGAGGAAAATAAGGGGGTCGCAGGGGGTGGGGAATGCGGGAGAAAGGGAA
>NW_011478569.1:4633-4885 GCF_000754665.1 Bison bison bison | reverse complement strand
CACCTTAAACCATAGGAATTTGAAAAATGACGGAATCTAGGCATCAAGAAGGCAACATCAGATCCAAGCGTCTGGACAACCAAAGGAGCCCCGGGGGAACTGTCGGCTAGGGAAACGGTGGGGTGGGGAGTGGAGATCTCACCTGGAAGCCGAGGAGGCCCGCACCACAGTCCATTTTCTCAGACATGATTCTTGTCCCTCTGGCAAGAGCAGAGCCTGGGGGGTGTGGAGGGGGAGTTGGGTGTTATACTA
>NW_011478569.1:0-2295 GCF_000754665.1 Bison bison bison | reverse complement strand
CCCATATATCCTCCTCCTAACCAACACTGTGTTTGTCCTATCATGCCCTTCTCTCTCCATTAGTAATCCTTTTAGGGAGATGGATTTTGTTTTATTCATTGCTGTATCCTTAGAACATAAAATGGTGCCTAGTGTATTTTATATGCTCAAAAAATACTTGTTTAATGAATGAATGAATACCACCATCCATTCTGTTGCTTATACAAGAAACCTCAGAGGCATTCTTGTTTCTTTCCTGTGATGAATTCACCTACTTTTCCTCATTACACAAATGCATATCTGTCATTAAAAATTCAAACATTACCTAAGTATTTCAGAAATTAAGTAGCCATCACTCCAAATTTCACCACTTTGAGTTAACTGTTAAGGGTTTGTTGCTAACTTCTCATACAACACTTTATGTACATATATTCTCACATAAATGGGATTACTTTGAATTGCATTCTTTTATTAATACTTACTGCCTCCCACTTGCTTTTACCTCTACCCTCATCTGAGACATGCATTTTAAAAACCATTTTTTATATTCTATCATGTTCAAAAAGTCCTTTATTGTTTTACAAAAATGAAGATCATATTATATATATTTTAATCTATCTGATTTATCTCAGTTAATGTTAATCTACCTCTGATTCATTCTTTTGCACTGCTGCATACTATTCCATGATAGAGAGGGACCACAATATATTAAATCATTTTCTCATTGATGGTAATTCATTTTGGTTTCAGGTGTTTTGGTGTGGGGAGGAAGCACATACTGACAACACTGCAATAAAATAACTGTACATATATCATTACTTTTAATGCTTAATATTTATTCCTGTGACATCGGATGCCCAGGAGTAAGATCAATACACTAGACAGTGTTTGGCATCATAAGCCTTTTCCAGTTTTTTTCCCAACCTGGTGTGTGTTTTAATTTACATTTCTGGTAAGTAAGTAGTGGAATACATATTCATATGTCAATGGACCTACTGGATTTCTTTTGTAAAGTGCTTGTGCAAGTCTTTTGCCTATTTTTCTTGTGTTGTCTTTGTCTTAATTATTTTGGAGATTTCTTTGAACAGTCTTACAGATGCTAATTGAAATCCCGTAGGGCTAGATGTATTGCAAATATTTTTTTCACATTTTAGTAAGGTAATACAGTGTGCATACTCTGTTACGTAACAGTTCCAACTGCAAGAGCCACCTTATCAGCTAAAAGAATGTGACCTAGGATTTACCAGTGGTAGGGTCCTGAAGGAGCCTACTGGGTCGACGTCTATGGGGTCGCACAGAGTCGGACACGACTGAAGTGACTTAGCAGCAGCAGCAGCAGGGTCCTGAAGACCACCCTTGCATTCAATGATTCACTAGAAGCACTCACAGAACTCAGGATAGGTGCTACATTCAAGGCTATAGTTTATTACAATGCAAGGATACCAATTTAAATCCACAAAGCTAAAAGGTGGATAATTCACATGTCCAGGAGAGAACAGGGGTGAGCTTCCATTTGTTCCCTTTCAGTGGAACTGTATGGCCAGTGCTTAATTCTCCCAGCAAGATGTGTGACAAACCTGATCCCTGGAATTTACTGGAGGTTAGTCACGTAGGCATGGAACACCTGGGTGGCTAACCTTAGCTACTCAGTCTCCAGCCTGTGCTGAGGTCAAACTAATGCCACAAGGCTCAAGGCCCCACTATAAATCATACTCTTAACATAAACCATCTGTTGGCCCAAAGCCCCGGCTGAACAAAAAGATTCTAATCAGGCATAATATGCCAAAGGTTTAAAGGTTATCTCCCAGGAGCTTGTCAAGAGCTGGACCTTTCTTTGGAATGTGCAGACATTTTTCTGGAATGCTCAGGGTCTGAACACCTCAGACCTGCCGAGTCAAGTCTTCTATTGCACAAACAGTCATCAGTTCAGTTCAGTTCAGTCACTCAGGTTAATGAGGAAAATGTAAATTATAACCACAATGAGTTAGTATTTCACATCTATCAGAATGCTTACAAAAAATACAACAGGTGCTGGCAAGGATTTGGAGAAAATAGATCCACTCACACATTGTTGCTGGGAATGTAAAATGATACAATCACTGGGAAAGTTTGGCAAGTTTCTTATAAAACCTAACATGCTCCTATTACACAATCCAACAATTGCCCTCTTGGGCATTTATCCCAGAGAAATAAGAACTTATGGGCTTCCCTTGTAGCTCAGTCGGTAAAGAATTTACCTGCAGTGCAGGAGACCCGGGTTTGATCCCTGGGTTGGGAAGATTCCCTGGAGAAGGAAATGGCAACCCACTCCAGTAT
>NW_011478568.1:33940-36753 GCF_000754665.1 Bison bison bison | reverse complement strand
GAGACAGGTTCTTGCCTGGAGAATCCCAGGGATGGGGGAGCCTGGTAGGCTGCCATCTATGGGGTCGCACAGAGTCAGACACAACTGAAGCGACTTAGCAGCAGCATAGTTATAATAACCATTTTAACATCCTTGTCTGCTCATTCTAACATCAACGTCAGATTTGGGCTGGTTTCAAATGACCGATTCTTCTCCTGATTGTGGGTTGAACGGTCCCTTTTCTCTGCCCTCCTGGGATACATCTTGATTGGATGCCAGACGCCGTGACTTTTGCCCTGTGGGGCACGTGCTTTCGGCCTCCTCTGCATCCTGGGCTCTGTGCAGGACATGGTCGAGGCTCGTGGGTGCCGTCTGGTCCGGCAGGTCTCGCTCTGGTGGGCTGCTGATGGGGCTGGCGCATTGCTCTGTGGGCAGGGCCAGGGCTGTCTGCCCACTGCACTGTGATCCTGGGGCTTGCCAGCATGGCCTGGGGGGCCTGCCCCTTGCCCGTGGGGGCCCGCTCCCTGCCCGTGGGGGCCCTGGCTGCTGCTCCCCTGTCCTTGCAGGTGGCTCCTCCCAGCCTGGGCACACCCCTCACTTGTGTGCCCTGCCCCGTGGGGCTTGGGGTTCTGCCCGCCCAGGGTTTGCTCTGTGCAGCCCTGTCTTCTCCAGCATCCCATGAACCCCACCCACCTTGTCCCCAGGAGTCTCAGCCCCTCCTCACACCTCGTCCTGGCAGCAGTTTCAGGGCAGTGACCAGGAAATTGTAGCTGGCACCCACCTCGTGCGTGCCCATCTCCTCTGCGTTCCCTGTTCTTCACTGCCTGATGCCCAGTGTCTTGACCACAGTCAACCTCACGTGTTTTTTCCCATCCTTTGGTTGTTAAACCTTGTCATGTGGTTCACAGGTGCTGACAGAAGGTGGGGAATGCAGAGAAGGGCGGGAAGGAAGGCGCCACCCCAGGAGCCCCGCCCACAGCCACGCTGCCAGCATGGGCCCTTCGGGTGCCTCCCCCTCCTGGCTGTTTTCCAAGTGAGGCATCAGGCAGCACCACGGGGACTTCCGTTTTACTTTTCCAAGGCGGCCTGAGTGCCTGGCGTTTATCACCTCCCGGTTCTAGAGGCTGACGTCTGAGGGCCAGGCCTCAGCAGAGCCGACTCCCGGAGGCTGGGAGGAGCGTCCGGTCCACGACCTGCCCCTCCCCGCAGTGCTTCCTGGCCACCCTTGGGGTTCCGTGGCCTGTGGACACATTATCCCATCTCTGCATCTTCAGGTGGCGTTCTTGCTCTGTGTGTCTGAGCCACATGCCCCCTCTTTTTATGAGGACACCGCCACATGGGTGAGGGCCCGCCTGTTTCAGTGACCTCACCGGAAGCAGTTTGGTCTGTAAGACCCCTGCTTGCACGTCAGGCCCCCTTCTGAGGCTGGGGTCAGCACCTCCACCTGTGAGTGTGTGCATCTTCAAAGGAGGCCGCCTGCCCTTTGGAGACTCCGCTTTGGGGGCTACTCTGTGTGCTTTGCTCATCTTTTGGGGAGCCGGGGGCAGACCCATTCCTCCCGAAGCTCTGCCTGCACCCTCCAACCCGCAGACGTCCTGAGCCACTGTCCCAAAGGAGAAGCCCATCTCAGGGGTCCTGCCTGCCATTGCTGGGGCCTCCAGAGGCTGTGGTTCCCCTCTGAGCTGGAGCACTGTCCCCGCTCCCGCTGGGGGACCACCCCTGGGTAGGAGTCTCCCCCCACCTCGTTCTGGGCATCACTGAGATGAATGTAGCACCCGCAGGCCTGGGCCTGGCTGGCCTGAGCCGGCCCCCAGCCCTCTGGGCACAGCCTCCCCAAGCACTCACAACTTGGAGAACCAGGGTGGGCTTCCAGCAACAGTGGCAAACGCGGCCGTGGCCGCTACCGCAGCCCGCGCTCACAGCCCCACGCCAGGCCCTGCCCCTCGCATGTCTGTGGTCGGTGGGGCTGCCTGGAGCCCAGCGCCGCCCACCGGGCCCCATCCCTGTGCGGCTGCCCCTGGGGTGACGCTGACCCACGGGTGATGGGCAGGGCAGGTCCCCCAGCTGCTCCTTGAGCTTTCTGTTGACTTTCCTGCTCACCTGGCTCAGTAATCTGCTGGTGCAAAGGCCACATCCGCTTCCTTGAGGCCCGCTCCCACCACACTGCGTCACCCAGACCTGGCTCCGGTTCCAGCCCTGGCCTCCTGGGGGGTCACCCCTCCTGGGGGGTCACCACTGAAGGCTGCGCTCCCCGCCATGGGAAGGCAGGGCATCAGGAGCTCTCTGTACGGTCACTATGCTGAGGACACATGGCCACGCCTGGGAGGACGGCTCCTCTCTGGGGGAAGTGGGGACAGATTCTAGTGCAGCTTCACTGCCCGGGGGGAGGGGGTGGTGTTGTGGCCGACTCCAGGCAGGGTCCCACCTCTTCCCACCCCCAGAGCTGGGGCGGTCACTCTGGGCACTTCTGAACCCTCACACATGCCCTGCCGTAAGGACCAGCTGGCAGTGTGGGCCCTGCCGCCTTCATCCTGCCCCCTGGCTCCCCTGGGGGTGTAGGCCAGGTGGGCTCCTGGTGGCCTGTTTGCAAAGGGCCTTCTAGGGTGGGGACTGAGGCCTCAGAGCCCTGACCATCCCCGGAGGCTGTAGGCAGAACACCAGGACCACCGGGTCGGGGCTCTTCTCTGGAGGACGGAGGCCATCGGGTTGTCCATTTCCCCCGCACAGGCAGTCTGCCACCTGGCTCCCTGCGCAGGCGCAAAGGTGGGCGGCCCTCTGTGGGGCAGGGCCAGGCACGGAGGGCCCAGGGCCAGACCAGCAGGGCGGGCTGGGCC
>NW_011478568.1:31096-32635 GCF_000754665.1 Bison bison bison | reverse complement strand
CTGTACTCTTGCCTGGAAAACCCCATGGATGCAGGAGCCTGGTGGGCTACAGTCCATGGGGTTGCTAACAGTCGGACAGGACTGAGCGACTTCACTTTCACTCTTCACTTTCATGAGTTGGAGTAGGAAATGGCAACCCACTCCAGTGTTCTTGCCTTGAGAATCCCAGGGACAGGGGAGCCTGGTGGGCTGCCATCTATGGGGTCACACAGAGTCGGACACGACTGAAGCGACTTAGCAGCAGCAGCTGTATGCAGAGCGCGTTGAGGGTGGGGGGCCTGGGAAGCAAAGAGTGGGCTGGCTCGGAGGGCCTGGGAGGACCTGGGGAGGACCTGGAACCCCGGGAGGGCTCGGTTCCAGACCCTCTTCCCACACATTCACTAGCATCAGGGGCGCTAGGACGGAGCTCTCCATGACTGAGAGAACTCTCCAGGTTCGCCATGGCTGTGCCAAGCACCCCCTCCCCGCCCTGCCCCTCCCTTACCCTAGCTGTTTGGGGTCCTGCAGGCTGCCTGGGGGAGCGACTTGCAGGGGCTTGTTGGGGGGCTACTGGGTAGGTGTGGACATTCCTCCCTCCCCCACCCCCCCAGCCCATAGATGAGCCTGGAGGAAGTGATTTCCCAGTGATCTTACCTGTGGCTGGAGAGGTGGGCCCCAGTGTCTGCATCTCAGCGCCCCACCCTCCAGGGCAGAGCCAGGTGGGTGGCCTGGGCACCGGCTCATCAGCTGTAAGGGGCGCCTGGTGGCCCCACCTGGCAGCTCTGGGCCTGAGGGCAGTGGGTCCCCCTGGTGGTCCCCTGGGCCCTGACCAGAGGGAGTGGTCAGCGGCTGTGCCCGTGAGTCCCTGACCTGGGAAAGGGTGCAGGGATGAGGAGGCCCCCAGATTCTCCTGGAGGCTCTGCCGCACAGGGTGGGTGCCCTCGCTGCTTCCCAGGGCAGTGTGCCTGGCTGCTGGGTGGCTGACAGTGGTCTTGGGCTCCTGATCCTGAGTACCACCCTCGCAAGGCCCCTTGGTTCTGACGTTCTAGTCCTCAGACCCAGCCCTGTGCCCAAGCTGTACCCCGACCCCACCCCTGCCCTAACCTGCCTCTTAGAAGCCCCCTGGGCCTCTGGGCTGACCCTGTCCCCCCTTCTTTAGCAGGTTTAACACATGAGGCTCAGGGGAAGCAAGCGGGTCCCTGTCGAGGCTATACCCCGAGTGTGTGGCCCTGTGCCAGGTTGGGGCGCACAGGGCAGAGGGCAGCAGCCTGGGCCGCCGGGGGCGCCTGTCCTCCACTCGCCCTGACCCCGTCCCTGACTCTGAGTTGGACCAGGTAGCAGCTGCCCATGTCCTGCTCTCTGGGGAGCTCCCTCCTGGCCTGCACCCTTGACGGGCCCCCAGAAGCCACTGGAGGAGGAAGGGCGGGGGTGCTGGAACGGTGCCCCAACAGGACCTGGCCATAAACTGGGGCGGGGCGGGGCTGCGGTCTGGACCGCTGACCCTCCCTGCTGGACTTTCCCCCCAGCCTGGCCCCCAGCTGTCAGCCCTTCCCGGGAATG
>NW_011478568.1:26797-30386 GCF_000754665.1 Bison bison bison | reverse complement strand
CTGGGCCCTCGGTGAGAGCCCTCGGGTGCCAGCCTCCTGCAGCACTTGCTCAGGCGACGGGCGAACCCCGACCCACGCTGGGCTGGTCGTGCTGTTCACACCTGGGGTCTTGGCAGGCGTTTGCCCCCAAACAAGAGAAACAGCAGTCTTTGTTGCCATGGTAAATTCGAGCTCTCTACTGGAAATTAGAGTTTTGGAGCCTGCCAGCATCAGCGAGGCAGCTCCCCGACCTACAGGCCCTTTTCCGAGCGTGCGATGCTGCTGTGAGTCCCATGTGGACGTGGAAAGGGAGGCTCTGAATCCGCATTTTCCAACAACCAACGCGTGACATTACAGAGTCACGGGGGCCAGAGACCCGTCCTTGGAGCGGGAGGGACCATGAGTCCCCGGGGCCCCAGTGAACCGCGCCCGGGGTGGGCTCCCCGTCCAGACGGCTGCCGCCCAGAGAGACACCCCAAGCTGGGGTTCAGTGTCGATCGGGGGAGAACCTCCTTGATGACCTGAAAAGGCCGCTCACCTGCTCCTGGTTTCTAGCTGCGGGTCCAGGCGAGGCCGGGTTTTCTCTGGATGCTTCGACCAGGATGGTGTCCCCAGCAGAACGAAGGTGGGCATGGAGATGAGGTCCAGCTGCTGCTGGGAAGCCCGACGTCAGGGAGATTTGTAAAGACACGTATTCACGCCGCTCTTCTTACTGCATTTTTGTTTTGGAAAACAGAGTTTTTTTGGTAAAGAGCTTATTTATGTCAGCATGTAGTATATTTAATTTTTAACTGAAATAACAAACATTTAAAAATTTTCTCATTTTTATTGCCTAATATGGTGAATACTGAGAGATATCACCCTCATAAGCTGAGCTCTTTGTGGAGGAGTCTTCAGCTGGGGCAGTCTGTCCGGTTGTCAGGGAGGAGGGAGACCTCGTCCTCGTCCTCCTCGGGGACTCTGACCCTGAGGAGGCGGGCGGCCCCCTGCGGAGTTGCTACTGCTCAGGAGCCCCGCTCAACAGACCCACCCTTCTCTTCCCCCTCCCCGAGGGTCTCAGATAGGGGCTGCTTCCCTGACCTGCTTTTATTTACTTATTACTTCAAATAAATGTTCTCTGAAAAAATTTCTTTTGTTTTGGTAAAGTACACTTAACACAGAACTTCTGGGGGCACAGCCCGGGGCACCAGGACATTCCCCTGACTGTGCCTCCCCCCATCGTCCCCAGAACCTGATCATCTTCCCGAACGGACCCTCCGTCCCCACTGGGCACTCACTCCCCTCCCGCGACGGCCCCAGCCCCCAGCCCCCAGTCCGCTTCCCGTGTCTGCGGGTGCGAGCCCTCCAGGGACCTCCTGTGGTGGAATTAGACAGCATCCGTCCTTCTGTGCCTGGATTATTTCTCCAAGCATCACGTCCTCAAGGGGCAGCCGCGCTCACGGCGTGTCCGGACGGCCTCCTCCGTGCGAGCGTCGTCCACGGACAGACGCTGGGTTCTCCCCTCTCGGCCGCTATGAACGCGTGCGGCAGCAGGGAGGCCCGCCTGCCGGTCTCTGGGGTGCGGGAGGCGGGAGTGCCCGCTCAGGCGGCGGGCGGGTGGGAAGGGCTCTGAGGCCCCTCCGCACCGTTTCCCACACGCTGCCCTGGGGGTCACACCCACCAGCAGTGCGGGGGGCGGTCAGGTTCTGTGCCTCCCCAAGTATGACTGCCTGGTTCTTGGATAACAGGCAGCCTGCAGGCTGCGCTGTCCTGGCCTCTAGCTCGGGTCCATTCTCAGCGGGCCCCGGGGCTCAGACACCCCTTTGCCGTGGGGCCAGGCCCCCACCTGGCTCCTGCCCTGCCCTCGCAGTCCCCTCCTGCCCCCGGCAGCCCCTGGCCGTGGCGCCTGTCTGATAAGACGCCAGGGATGCTGTCGGGACGGGTGTCCTGGGGTCTCTGAACATGGAGCCTCCCCCGGGGCCCAGGTGTCATGTCTGGGGTCTCAGAACCAAGGCCGGGACAGCAGCTGGAGTCCAGGCCGGGCCTCCCTGCCCTGCCAGCGGCGGGCGCCGGATGTGGGCCCTGGGCTGACGTCTGGTCTTTACTGAGCTGAGTGCTTGCGTCAGGAGGTGCCCACGGCCGGAAGCAGGCGTTTATGGCCCCGGGCGGGCCGGCCGGCGGCTCTGAGGGGCGTGGCGTCACGATGCCCAGGCCGGCGGGCGGGCAGGGCTGGAGGGACGCCAGGCACCTGTCCCTCCCTGCTCATGGGCCGCTCTCAGCTCGGAGCAGCGGACATGCAGACCGCCTCCCTCCCCGCTCTGCCGTGACGCTCTGGGCTGCTGCTCTGCCTGAACATGGTGGAGACAATTTACACCTGGTTCTCTTTGCTGAATAGCATTGACTTCTCTGAACTGTCAGTGGCCTGGGGACCCTGGCGCAGCCCCCGTAGAGGGGCCATGGCCCTGCTCAGCGCCCAGCCCTGCCTCCGAGCCCCCAGTTCCCGCGCCCACCTGTGTTCTCCTCGTGATGAGTGAGCAGTGATGTGGGCAGTGGGTGAAGAGAGGCTGCTCGCCGCCCACGGGCACCCGCCAGCGGGGGCCGCAGGGCCTCTCAGAACAGGTCACCCACCCTCCAGCTGAGGGGCTGTGGGCCAGGGTCTCACACTGACCAGGGGCAGCTGGAGGGCAGGGTGATGTGACCTGTTCTGGAGGCATAAGGCTGGTCTGCGGGGCGCTTGGGAGCCCTCGTGGGTCTGCCGAGGCTTCTAGGGTGTTGGTCGGGGCCTGCTGGCCCCCTGCCCTGCCGCTGCCTTAGCTCGCTTTGTGGACTCTCTGAAGCGCCCGTGTGGGCGCTTTACGTGACGCCACCCGATTCGAGAGTGCTGCACGCTTCCTCGCGGTTGGGAGGGAGGCGTGCAGGAGGAGGGCCCCCCGAGCGCTGTGTGGGAGAGCGTGACCGCACCGTCCTGCCCCTGGGGTAATGAGAACCCCCCTCTTACCCAGTGAGCCCTGCGGGAAGGGTCCGCGACCGGCCGCAGCGGCAGAAGGCGCGGCAGTGAAGGCAGCGGATTTTTCATACGAGCGAGGCTTCCTTCCCGTTCGCTTATTTCTTCGATGATGGGAGTCACTCTGGACTCGATGCTTGTTTTATCCCATGGGTTACAGTCATGCATCACAGTTACGGCTTCAGTGGCTCAGCCTACCCATCTCTGCCAGCAGGGCCGCGTCCTGCCGCCCTGCGGCCTCGGACAAACCTCGAGCCACTGGCCACCTCCTCAAGTTCTGATGCCACAAACCAGGTAATCTCGACATTCTCACCCAGAAGCTCACCTGCTTCCCCAATGAGCCCCAGTTCCTTTTCTTGTTTGCAGGCCCCCTAGGTGGGCAACATTAGGGCACCAACCATATACACATCTGTCACCCGTCTATCTACCAACTGTCACCCATTATTATTATCTATATCTATTATTATTCTCACCTACCTAACATCTGCGAATGCATTTATCACCTGTGTATCTAGTATCTATCTATCATCTATCCATTCAGTTCAGTTCAGTCGCTCAGCCGTGTCCGACTGTTTGTCTCCCTATGTACTGTAGCACGCCAGGCTTCCCTGTCCATCACCAACTCCC
>NW_011478568.1:19844-26689 GCF_000754665.1 Bison bison bison | reverse complement strand
TCCTCTGTCATCCCCTTCTCCTCCTGCTTTCAATCTTTCCCAGCATCAGGGTCTTTTCCAAGGAGTCAGCTCTTTGCATCAGGTGCCCAAAATATTGGAGTTTCAGCTTCAACATCAGCCCTTCCAATGAATAGTCAGGACTGATCTCCTTTAGGATGGACTGGTTGGATCTCTTTGCAGTCCAAGGGACTCTCATGAGTCTTTTCCAACACCATGGTTCAAAAGCATCAATTCTTCAGTGCTCAGATTTCCTTATGGTCCAGCTCTCACATCCATACATGACTATTGGAAAAACCATAGCTTAGACTAGACGGACCTTTGTCGAAAAGCAATGCTTCTGCTTTTTAATATGCTGTCTAGGTCAGTTATAGCTTTTCTTCCAAGGAACAAGGGTAAGTTCATGGCTGTCTATGCACTATCTACCGCCTAGCCATCATCTGTAGATCTGTGTATCTCTATGTCTCTGCGTGTTTATCTATCATCTATGAATCTATCTTGTGCTTATGGTTTGAACCCACTGGGTCTAAGGTGCTGTGTTGTGAGTGACAGCTGATTCACACTGTTGCTGGGACCTTGGAAACTGTGTTTCCAGCCTCCCTGGCAGCCGGCTCCCTGGAAACGGCTTATGGTTGAGGGGAAGGAGAAGCCGTGCCATCACCGTCACCAGGGCGGCTCTTGGGCAGGCGGTTCCAGCACCGGCTGTGCCCCCCAGGAGGCCCTCCTCTCTGCCCCCCAAGCCCTGAGGCCTCCAGGGCCTCCTGTCCTCACGGCTTCCAGCGCCTGAGTGACTGGCTCTGAATCACCTTCTGCAGTTTCCTTCTTCTGACGGGACAATAATTGGTATCGGATGGGTTTCTGAGGTCAGTCCTGGGTCCAAAGGCAGGATAGAGACTAGGGCAAGGTGGGGCCCAGAGACAGAGCCCCGGGTGGGGTGGGGATGCCGAGAAGGCAGTTTTCAGGGGACCCGTGTCGGCACGAAGCAGCTACAATGGAAGAGAGGACAGAAGGGTCAAGGCCTCAGATTCCACCGTCAGAAATCACAAGAGAAAAAGAGCAGATTAAACCCAAAGTAAAGGGAAGAAAGGAAGACCATTAATAAGATGAAGCCGAGAACAGAGCACTAGAGGGAAAACGAGGAGCCTGAAAGCTGGGCCTTGAGAAGACCAGTAACACTGATAAACCTCTAGCCGGCCTGACAGCAAAAAAGGAGACCTAAGTTACAGACCTTAGGAATGAGACTGGTGATACCAGCACAGAGTCTACAGATACTAAAGGGGTAATAAGGGAATGTTGTGAACAATGTTCTGCCAATAAATATAGCAACTTGAGTGAAAAGGACATTCCTTGAGAGACAATTCACTCAAGAAGAACAGGACTTCCAGGCCTGTTAGGTGGCGAGGACGCCACGCTTCCTCTCAGGGGCTCCTTGTTTTTCCCTCCAGCGCTTTGTTCTCTGGTTCATCTTCCTAATGATCTTCCTTTCTTCCCTTTACTTTTGGCAAAAAAAAAAAAAAAAAGAATAGCCCCATATATTAAACAACTAGAAAACCAAACCAAACCAAAAACCTCCCCACAGAGAAAGCTCCAGGCCCAGATGACTTTAGTGGTGAAGTCCATCAAGCATTTAAGAAAGAAATAATACCAACTCTGTTCAGACTCTTCCAGAAAGACTGAAAACGAAGGGATATTTTCAGCTTTTTCTTTGAGGCTAGTGTTACCCTGATGCCAAAATCACATAAAGATGCCCCCAAGAGGGGAAATCTGTAGACCCACCTCCCTCATGAACATAGATGCAAACAGTCTGAACAAAATTTTAGCAAATTGAATCCAGCAACAAATGAAAATCATGACTAAATTTTTTTTTTCCTGGAATACAGGGTAGGTGTGACATTCATGAGTCAATATAATTCACAATATTACCAGACTAAAGAGGAAAAACTATAGAATCATCTCAATAGATGCAGAAAAAGACATGTAACGAATTTCGACATCCCTTCCTGATAAAATCTGTCAGCAAACTAAAAATAGCAGAGAACTTCCTCAACCTGGTAAAGGGCATCTACTACAGGCCTGCGGCCGGCATCACACTTCAGCCTGAACCCTCTTCTCTGGAGTCGGAAACAAGATCAGGATACCTGTTCTTCCCTCCTAATCAACACCGTGCTGGGAGTCATTGCCTGTGCAACCAGGAACTCTGAGAAAAATAATTAGACTAGAAAGGAAGAAGTAAAACTGCCTTCATTCACAGGGAACATGATCTTCTATGTAGAGAACCCGGAATATCACAAAATAGCTACTGTAATTAGTGGGTGAGTTTATCAAGGCTGTTGGTACTACAAGATCAGTTACAAAAACCAATTATATTTTTATATACTAGGAACAATCAGAGATAAACAGCATAAAAACATGAAATCCTCAGACACAAATCTGACGAAAGAAATGAAAACCTGTACAGCGAAAACCATGAAACGTCACTGAGAGAAATCAAAGGCCCAAATACATGGCGAGATAGACCTTGCTCGTGGGATGGAGGGTTCAGTGTCGCTAAGATCCAAGTCTTCCAATACGTCTCATTGGTCCAGATATTCAATGCAATCCCAGTCAAAATACTATCAGGATTTTTCTTGGTAGAAATCAATAGATTCTACAATTCAGAGGGAAATGCAGAGGACAGATAGCAGCCAAAGAAAACAAAACAAAAACCACAACTTTGGAAAAGAAAAACAGAATTGGAACATGAGCATTAGGTGATGTTACAGTCGTTACAAAGCTCCAGTGGTCAGAGCAGTGTGGTATTAGCATAAGGATGGACGAATAGGTCAGTGTAACAGAAGAGAGAGTCCAGAAATACACACACACAGATATAAAGGACTAACTTTCTACAGGAGCAACGCAAGGAGGCAAGGCTGGCCTTGTCCAGAAGGAGCTGCAACAGCCGGGTTAAGAAAGGAAAGGAGACTTCAGTTCATGCCTCACACTGTATGAAAAAATAATCTCAACTCATCGTGTAAAACCTAAAGCTTAGGGCCCCCCTGGGGTTCCAGCAGTAAAGAATCCGCCTGCCAAGGCAAGGGACACGGGTTCGAGCCCTGGCTCCAGGAAGATCCTGTGTGCCTTGGGGCAGCTAAGCCCACGGCGCAACTGCTGACCTCACGCGCTAGGGCTCACGCGCTACGAGAGAAGCCCCTCCCTGAGAGGCCGCAGTGAAGAGCTGCGACCGGAGAAAGCCCACGCAACAACGCAGACCCAGTGCAAAAAAACAGAGGAAGCAGACAAACCCCTCAAAACCTAAAGGTGCACTTCTAGAGGAGAACTCAGCAGGAAGCATTCCTGACCTTGGGTTGGGCAAAGCTTCCTGCTACATCACTGTAGTCGTGTCTGACTCGGTGCGACCCCATGGCGGGCTCCTCCGTCCACGGGACTCACCAGGCGAGAATCCTGGAGAGGGCTGCCCTGCCTGTATTCTATCATCCATAAGATACCACAAGGTACCATCCATAAAAGAGTAAACGGATGGCCTGGATCTCATCAGAATGAAAACTTCCCACTCTTCCAAAGACACTGTTAGGACACTGAGCAAAACAAGCCACAGAGGGGAAGAAAAATATTTGCAAAGGGTAACTCTGGTACTGGACTGGTATCTTGAATAGATAAACCAGTCTTGGAGCTGAATAAAAAAAATCCACCCAAATAACCCAAAAAATTGGCAAAAGATCTGAGCAGACACTTCAGCAGAGAAGAGAGGAGGTGACACATAACCTTTCTGACACGGACAAGTTCTCAGCTTCAGTAACGGTTAGAAAGGCAACTCAAACCGGGGGAGGCATCACCATGCACCTATCAGGACAAGTGTGGCTGGGTGGGGTGCATGGGGGGAGTGGGGGCTCACCGCCGCTGGGGGGACGGGATGCACGACCCCTGTGGAGAACAGCCCGCTGTTTCTGAGACTTCGGAACAGCGTGGCCCAGACACCCGACTCCCAGGATCACAGGTCCGGCACAAGCTCCTGGTGGTGTGGTCTGTGACGCTGTCAGACTGGAGACAGCCCGAGGCCATCAGCAGCAGGAGAAATGAACTCAGCAGCTCAGTCATGTCCGATCCTATGGACGGGAGCTGGCCAGGCTCTTCTGCCCATGGGATTTTCCAGACAAGAATACTGGAGTGGGGTGCCATTTCCTCCTCCAGGGGATCCTCCAGACCCGGGGATGGAATCTCTTGCCTCTCCTGCACTGGCAGGCAGATTCTTTACCGCTCATGCGACCTGACATGCCCCAAACACACTTTTATTTCCACACAAAAGAAAGCCACTCAGTCATAAAAAGGAACGGACGGTGCACGCAAGTGAGACTGTGGATGGATCTCAAAATAATTATGCTGATTCTGCCAGGAGCCAGCAGCAATAATGGCAGCAGAGGAGGTAGCCAGAGACCAGAATCCAGAAAATCAGAATGCCCAGTCGTGGGGGCTTCCCTGGCGGTCCAGTGGTCAGAGTGCCGCACGTCCACTGCGGGGCGTGGGGGCGCCACCCCTGGCCCAGGAACTGAGGTTCTGCGTGCTGCATGCTGCGGCCAAAAGGCAGGAAAGAGACGAAACGAAAGCCGCTGGTGCCCCCCGAGAACCCGGCCGCCCCCCGAGAACCCGGCCGCCCGCGTCCGGAAGCCGGGCCTCCCACAGCGCGCTCTCTGTTCCCCACCACCGTGCGTGAGGAATACGGACGGAATGCCTCTACTCCAATGAATGCAGGTAGCGGCGAAATTAGTTCAAAGTTTAGACACAAGTACAGAAGGGCTCTCAGAATTAATAATGGCCGAAAGATAGGGATACACCCAGAAAATCAGCAGGTTCCGTGATTTGGGAGTGGTGCTTCCCGAGGCTGATTGCTTCTATAATCTTTCCAAAATAGAAGTCTCTCTTTTGGGAGAAAAACTATCCCGAGTGAAAGAAACCAAACCAACAGACAGTGCCAGTGTGTGGGGCTGTTTGCATACGATTCCAGAAAACACAGACTAACCCGAGGGGCAGGAAGCAGACCGAGGGCAAGGGGTGTGAGGTTTCCTGGACGGCCGCTGCACACACACACCCGTTTCGACTCAGGTGGCGAAGGTGTCAGGTGTGCATTATGTCAAAACTGGTCAGATCCGCACTTAGACACATGCTGTTCATTGTGTATCAATTACACTTCCGTCAAACTGAGAACATGCTTCAGATTAGCACTGTTAGACAAAACTCTAAGTTTTCCAGACCAGTGAATCGTGTTTTCCTTCTAGCAACAGAAAATCATAGCCATAATTTCTAATGGCTGCACAGCAAAGAGGCAGCCATGACCGAGCGACTGAGCACAGCGTGGCCCATGGCATGACATTCTAGAATTATTTTAGCAATTAGAGATTTAGGATTAATCATAAAAATATATTCAAGCCAAAACTATGGTGACGGTGAAAAAGATCATTGGTTGCAGGGGTTTGCTGGGGAGGGTTGAAGAGGTGCAGAAGGGATTCGATACTGTGCTGGGGCACGTTGACACTGTGTTTGTTGAAACTCGTAGAGCGCTGCAGCTCAAAGACTGAGCCTCAGGATGCGCAGAGTACAAGAGTTAGCTAGGAGGCCGGGGGATCCCAGGATGGCGTGCAGACGTGTGAGAAAGCAATCTAACTGTACTCTAAACACGTGAGACGCCCCACTGGGGGTGGGAAAGAGGGGGCTGTGTCCCAGGGCACCACTCCGGGAAGGAAGGGGAGGAGACTCCTCTCCTGGGCTGTGGGCTCGCAGGAATCGGGTTTTCTGTTACTCATTCTGAGTTTCACAGAGAGCGACAGTCGACCTTCTGCGAACAGCGGCCACACCATCACCAAGCAGTGGGCAGCGTGGGCTGAGGGCAGCGAGGACGACTGTGAGCGGCCTCGGGCGGGGCAAGCGCAGGGGCTGTTCACACTTCCTGATCATTGGTCCAGAACGAAGCGACGTGAGCGCCCGCCTCTCAAGGCTGTGGAGGGCTTTAATGAGGCGGGCTGACTGAGTTCCTGGCCACTGCCTGCACACACCGTGCCCTTGTGAGGTGGTAGCCCTGCGGAGCTGCTGCAGAAGGCACAGCCCATCCCTCCTAGAGACTGTTTGTCCATCCATCCATCCACCCACCCACCCAGCCCCCCACCCCCCGAAACGAAGCTTGTAAGTGTCTGCTGTGACGCTGCTCTGTGGAGGCGCCCACACAGGCGAGCCCTCCAGCGCTCACTGAAGGCAGCAGTGGTCCCGCAGTGCAGGTGGGGCGGTGAGGACGATGCTCAGGGTCAGTGTTGGGTCTCAAGGTGGGAGACGTGTGAACTGGTCTCTTGAACTGCAGAGGTCCTGTACCCCCAGGGAGGCCATGCCTGTGCCCGCCTGCTCCGGGGAGCCTGGGTGAGGGCCCAGCCCACTGACCTGCCCTGGCCCACTCACACCTGAACAAACACCTGTGTGTGTGAACCCGCCCCCTCACCCGGCGCAGGGTGGGGCGGCAGGGTGGAGGTAACGTCCTCTCATAAACGCTCGCAGGCCCGGGGCTGACGTGGGCCCGCGCGTGTGCACCAGGCCCTTCAGATCCTTGGCGGGCGTCTCCAGGCCTGAGAGTCCCCTTCCGACGTCTCGGGAGCACTTGGGGAGGGGGTGGGCACAGCTGATGCTTTGTCAGCCCCTCCCCGAGTCTTCAGACGCTTAACTGCCAGGGACTCCGTCTGGGCCTGGCTGGGGCTGGGGTCTCCCTGGGGTGTTCAGAAGGCTCCCCTGGGTGCACCCTCCAACTGCCCACGGAGGCTGGACCAGAACCGAGGGCCTGGGGCGGGGCCCAGGGTCTGAGCAGGGTCCACACA
>NW_011478568.1:18768-19480 GCF_000754665.1 Bison bison bison | reverse complement strand
AAAAATGACTCCCCTTGGGGCCCACGGCGGGCCCGTCCTCGGGTTTTCCCAGGGCTCAGTGCCAGCCGTGCCAGCCCCACGGGAAAGCGGCACGGCCGGCCCGCTGGCCCTGCCGCTCTGGTTCCCTAATCCCTGGGCCTTCTGTTTCCAGCCCTGCGCTGTGCAAGTCCCTGGGGCCTGCGGGGAGGCGTGTCCCCAGGTCTGGGGAGGGTGGATGAGGGGCTTCACCCTCAGGAGGGCTGGGTCTGGGGACTGTGGCTCCCAGTCACCCTCTCAGACTCTGGGGTGCCCGTCCCTTGATGTCCTGGCCCTGCAGGGGCCCTGGGAGCCATCACCTGTGCTGGGGGGAGCTCGTGGCCCTGGGCGCTGCCGTGGGAGGATCGGGTGTCAGGAGAGGGAAGGCCCATGAGGGGCTTCTGTGGGGGTGCCGGGCTCAGGGACTCAGGGGGTCCCACGGCCCCCCCAGGCGGCCCCCTCTTCCAGAGTAACTGCTGAGATGAGCCCCTCCCGCTCACCCTGAAACCGGGGACTGTGAGGCTGGAGCCTGCATCTCCCTTTCATCTGAACAGTCATCCACGCTCGTGTGGGCCAGAGTCAAAAGCTGACCCAGGATGCACTGTTTTCAGGACGGGCGGACTGCTTGGAGGGGAGGCCCAACCTCGGTTTATCCACCAGCAATGGGGGCTGCCCAGAGGTCGCTAAGGTTCGGGGC
>NW_011478568.1:18252-18668 GCF_000754665.1 Bison bison bison | reverse complement strand
TCTGGGCCCCTCCCTCGGTCAGCGGTGACCCATGCGGTCCTCGGGAACAGTGTCTTGTCAGGGTAAACACCGCTGGGTGTGGGGCCTATAGGAGGAGGGCCATGACTGCCCAGGCTGCTGGCGTATCTGCTCTGCAGGGGTCCACCGGCGGGCGGGCACTCAGGCCCCCCGCAGCCCCAGCTGGGCAGAGTGCTGTCCTGGTGGCCTGGGGTGTCACAGCTTCATCAGAGAGGAGCGCTGGGTGGTTTGCTCAGCCCTCTCCCTGAGAGGAGTGGGGGTCCCTCTGGGGCGGGGACAGGGCTCCAGCCACACTGAGGGAGCCTCTTCCCGCGTCCCCGAGTCAGCGTGATGGACGGGTGGATGTACCCAAGCACCCGGGGGTCCGCAGCCCTGCTCAGGGGCTGGAGCCCGCCCCA
>NW_011478568.1:16646-18152 GCF_000754665.1 Bison bison bison | reverse complement strand
TTCGGGGCCCGTGCAGGCCAAACGCCCCTTTCCGAGGCGTTTCCAGACGCGCTGGGCTCAGCTTGGAGGGTCTGGGATGCGCCTGAGGCCACAGCTCCTCTCCGGGGCAGGACCCTCTGCTGTGGGAGGCCTGGTCTGGGAGCACCTGTGGGCCACCTCCCCCGGCCCTGGTCCTCCCCACTGTCCTGGGAGGCGGCAGGGCCAGGCCTGTGCTGGGCTGAGAGCCACCTCCTTGCCCGGACCTGGCCCCTTCCCCTGGGGGATGGCCACTCTTGGCCTGGGGCCAGGTGCCCTGTGTCCCAGAGGATGCCGGGCTCCCCAAGTTCCAATTACATGTAATTCCAGAGGCGGGCTGGGCTGGGGGAGGGAAGGGATTAGCGAGTGGGCTGGAGCCAGGCCCTCACGGAGCTCGCAGGCTCCAGGAAGGAGCTGTGCTGAAGTGAGGGATCCCTAGGCCCCCAGTAGCCCACGCCTGCCCTGCCTCGGGCAGCAGGGTTCAGGGAAAGCAGGGCCCCGCTGGGGTAGCTGTGGCCCAGATGACCTCTGGGAGGCCCCCAGGTGGGAGGGGGCACCCACCCCACAGACTGGCCTATCCGGGCCCCTGGGGAGGCCCCCACTGGACCTCATTGTGCCAGGGGTGCTGGATGGGTGAGGTGGGGACGCGGGGAGCGCGCTGTCTGCTGGGACAAGCTTCCAGCAGGACCCCTGGCCCCAGGCTGGTCCAGCAGCAGGAGGGACGGAGGTCCGCCTTGGGTGTGTGCTGGAATCGGGTAGACGGTGCCGCATCCCGGGCACGGCCAGCTCTACCGGAGCAATAAAAGATAAACCCCAGATAACCTGAGTCAATATTTCCCCAGCGGGCCCTCGGAGCCCCCACAGCTGTTTTCCTGATGACCTGGGGGGCGCCCCACCCGTCCCGCACCCTCCTGCCCTCCCCGCCCTCTGGCGGCTCTGTGGGGCATATAAGGCCTGGCCCCTGCCCCGGGCGCTCTGCCCTGCCTTCCTTCTGGCCACCATGGGGCTGCTGCTGGCCCACCTGGCGGCCCTCTGCCTGGCTCTGACCTGGGCCAGGGGCACGGAGCTCCAGAGAGGTGAGAAGGCTGCAGGATCCCCAGAGCAGATGGTCCTGCCTGGAGGAGAGGGGGTCTTCCTCGGCCCAGGCTTTGGGGTGGGCGACCTGGCCCGGTATTTGTGGCCCCACCCCTGCTGACTCTGGGTGCAGAGAGGAAAGGAGAAGGGAAAGGGGAGTCCCTTTGAAGGTGATGGTCCGGCCAGTGTGTCCAGGGGACAGTCCCAGGTGGACGTGCTGGGCCGGGCAGCTGCCTGTGGCTCTGAGGGAGGCAGGGGCCCACCAGAAGGGGCCAGGCCCCCAGTCCTGGGTGCCAGGGGCCCTTGGAGGGTCGAGACCAAGACGGTCCCCTCTGCAGAGCCGGCTGTTTGCGCCTCTGCTCGGGGGCGGCTTCAGCCAGAGAAGCCCGTGTGAGGGCAGGACAGGAGGCTCTCCAT
>NW_011478568.1:15859-16546 GCF_000754665.1 Bison bison bison | reverse complement strand
CAGGCGTGTGTGGCCCCACCTGGCCAGGCAGGTGGGCAGGGGCTCAGCCACTGCTCAAGTGTCCCCAGAGAGCGGCCACCCCACCCAAGCCCACAGCCTCGGCCCCTCTGCGAGGGGGAGCTGCATGAGCCAGCGTGACGCCCGTGCCCACCCCCAGGGTCAGCACGCCCCACTACAGCCCGGGGCTGCTCATCGAGAAGACTGACGCCTACACCAAGATCTACTCCCGCGCTGGGCTCACTCTCATGTGGAACCAGGAGGACTCAGTCATGGTGCGTTGCGGGGAGGGCCGGGGGGCTGGGGCGCCACGCGGGAAGTGGAGGGGCACCCTGTGAGGGTCCCTCTGGGCCCTCAGGGCTGCCAGAACTGCCCCCGGGTCTCCCACCACAGCTGACCAGGCTCTGAGCCCCACTTGGCTGTGGGGCGGGGCGACCCTGCGGCCTGCTCACCTGTCCCCTCCCCCGGCAGCTCGAGCTGGACAGTAAGTTCCGGAACCACACGTGCGGCCTCTGCGGGGACTACAACGGCCTGCAGACACACTCGGAGTTCCTCTCCGAGGGTGAGTGCCTCCTTGGGGCCTCAGTGGGCGGGTGCGGGCGGCCCCCTGGCGCCCTCCAGCCTTGCTGAAGGCCGTGACCCCCAGGTGCACGCTTCAGTCCTGTCGAGTTTGGGAACATGCAGAAGGTG
>NW_011478568.1:14683-15759 GCF_000754665.1 Bison bison bison | reverse complement strand
GGGGGCCCGAGACCGCGCGGGCGGGTGACCAGGGGGCCGGCAGAGGGCCCTGCAGGGCGACCTCCCCAGGGCCTGGGCCAAGACCCCAGTGGCTGTGAGCAGCTGGCGGGCGCCTCCGGAGCAGAGGGTCCTTGAGGGAGGCGGCCAGGCCACTCACGCCTCCCCCCGCGGCCCCCAGAAGGCAGAACCCGGAACCACGGCCACAGTGTGTGCAGCTCCTGGGGCGACTCCCACTACAAGACCTTCGACGGCGACGTCTTCCGCTTCCCTGGGCTGTGCGACTACAACTTCGCCTCCGACTGCCGCGATGCCTACAAGGAGTTCGCCGTGCACCTGAAGCGTGGCCCCAGCAGCAGTGGGGGCCCGTCCCAGGTCAAGTATATCCTGCTGACCGTCAAGGACGACACCATCTACCTCACCCGCCAGCTCACCGTGCTGAACGGGGCCATGTGAGTGGTCCGGCCCGTCCCCTCCTGAGTCCTGGTGACAGGGCTGCGGCCCCTGCCCCCCAGCCTGACCCACTCCCCCGGCCCGCATCTATTCTGGCCAACGGCTCAGAAGCAGAGTGTGGGGTCCGAGTCCAGGTCATCGATTCATTCAGCAAATGCTGATGAGGCCCTGGCAGGAACTCCCAGGGGTGCGGGGCTGGGGAGGGGGCTCAAGGGATTTATTTATCCCGCGCGTCTCTGAGACCTTTTCTGCTGGGAGCCCACCAGGCTCTGGGCTCGCCGTCCTGGCGGCCCGGCGGGCTAGGGCTACGCGGGGCCCACAGGAGGCCGTTCCTCCCCCACGTTGTCCAGCATTGTCTGGGGAACAATGGGGCTCTGAGCGCACTCCCGCCCAGCGGTTCCCCACCTGCAGGCTTTGCCCTTTCCCTGCTGCTCGGGGTTTAGTTTCCCACAGCCCGGGCTCAGCGTCGGGGTGGGCACAGGGCCCCAGAGGCGGTGCTGGATGGGCACAGGGCCTGCCCTCGGAGGCTGGGTGAGGCTTTCCCAGTTGGCCCGCCCTCCTCCCAGGGCTCCTGGGGATTCCTACCAGGAATGGAGCCTGAGGTGGGGTGTGGAGAGGGCCCTGGG
>NW_011478568.1:12840-13698 GCF_000754665.1 Bison bison bison | reverse complement strand
GGGGGGTCCAGGTGGGCCGGGGGTCCCGGTGGCCCGGGGGTCCCGGCGGACTGGGGGTGGCAGTCGAGCCTGACCCTGGGCCCTCTGCCTCACAGTGTCTGCAACGCTGGCCGCTGGGTGTGCCAGGACCTGCAGTGCCCCGGGACCTGCAGCCTGGAGGGCGGTGCGCACATCTCCACCTTCGACGGGAGGAAGTACACCTTCCACGGGGACTGCTACTACGTGCTGACCAAGGTGGGCTGGCGCTCAGCGGCGTGTGGGCGCTGGGCCCCTGCCCCACCCGCCGTGTGACTACAGCGCCCTCACCTCCACCCCACAGACCCAGAACGACTCCTACGCCCTCCTGGGCGAGCTGGCCCCCTGCGGCTTCACGGACAAGCAGACTTGCCTGAAGACGGTGGTGCTGCTGGCCGACAACAAGAAGAATGTGGGTGTTCCTGCCTCCCACCCTCCCAGCTCCCCCGGGGCCACGGCCCTTCTCAGCCCCTGTGTCCCCTTGGCCTTGCCTGCAGGTGGTGGCCTTCAAGTCGGACGGCAGCGTCCTGCTGAATGAGCTGACGGTGAACCTGCCCCATGTGACGGGTGAGTCCTGCTCCGCGTGCGCCGACTTGAGGGGGAGACGGGGGAGGGAGGAGGAGATGGGGGATGGGCAGACCCCACCCCTTACCGCCCCTCACACCCCCCCTCACGCCCCCCCACCGCCCCTCATGCACCCACTCACCGCACTTCATGCACCCACCTCACGCCCCCCCCACCCCTCCTGCCACTCGTCCCCTCACGCCCCCCCACCACCCCTCACGCCCCCCCTTACCTCACTTCATGCACCCCCCTCACGCCCCCCCTCACCCCTCTGCCACC
>NW_011478568.1:12318-12740 GCF_000754665.1 Bison bison bison | reverse complement strand
CACACGCACGCACACGCGCGCACACACACGCACACACGCACGCACACACACTCAGCGTCAGCTTCCTGCTCCTCACCCCTGGACAGTCCTTCTCCAGCCTGGCCCGTGACCCTGAGTCTGGAGGCAGGTCCCTCAGACACAGTGTGGGTCCACAGCGCCCCCAAAGAGGGGTCTGTGGGTGGGAGGCCGGGTGCACCTGTGGCCCTGGGAGCGGCGGGATCGGGGCAGCTGAGGGGAACGTGTCCTGTTGCAGGCACTGTGTATGATGACATCGCGGGCGGCAGCTGCATCCCCGTGAGCCAGTGTGGCTGCAAGCTGCACGGACACCTGTACACGCCCGGCCAGGAGATCACCAACAACTGCGAGCAGTGGTGGGTGCCAGGGCGGGGGTCCTGGCGGGCGGGGGTCCCGGCGGGCGGTGG
>NW_011478568.1:10557-12218 GCF_000754665.1 Bison bison bison | reverse complement strand
GGCCTCGAAGGGGACGACTTCAGGACGGCCGGGGGGCTGGTGGAGGCCACAGGCGCCGGCTTCGCCAACACCTGGAAGGCCCAGTCGAGCTGCGATGACAAGCTGGACTGGCTGGAGGACCCCTGCGCCCTCAGCATCGAGAGCGGTGAGGCTTGGCCGCCGGGCCCCGGCCCCAGGCAGACGGGGTTCCTGGGGGGACGTGGTGGGTGGGTGAGGTGTGGCCGGCTGGCTGCCTGCTGCCTTCTGCCTTGCGGCTGGCTTACGGTGGCCCACGGTGGCAGCTGGCCGAGGGACCCAGCAGAGGGTCTGCTAATCCGTGGGTGGTGGCCTCGACTGGACGCCCTCACACCCACTGGCCGCCTGCCACGTCTGGGGAGCTGGCGAGAGGCAAGGGGCACCTGCCCTGAAGGGGGGGGGCCTGTTTTGGTCCACCGAGGGGCAATGTCTGCTCCAGCCTGGGTGACGGGGAAGCGGGATGCAGGGACGTGCTAGAGCGGCCGTCCCACTGAGGGGGCTGAACCCTCCACAGCCAACTACGCCGAGCACTGGTGCTCCCTGCTGAAGAAGCCCGAGACCCCGTTTGAGAGGTGCCACTCCACCGTGGACCCAGCTGAGTATTACAAGGTGGGTGGGCACGCAGCGGCCCCCGCTCCGGCTAAGCCCCACCCCTCCTGTGGGAAGCTGCTGTGTGTGCACAAGCACGTGTATATCGCTGCTTGTGTGAGTGTGCACATGCGATGAAGGGTGTGTGTGTGCACGCGTGTACGTGCTGTGTCTGAGTGCTGTGCACGCGTGTACGGGCTGCGTGTCTGAGTGCTGTGCACGCGGGTATGGGCTGCGTGTCTGAGGGCTTGTGCACGCGTGTACGGGCTGGGTGTCTGAGGGCTGTGCACGCGTGTATGTGCTGCATGTCCGAGTGCTTGTGCACGCGTGTATGTGCTGCGTGTCTGAGTGCTGTGCACACGTGTACGGGCTGCATGTCCAAGTGCTTGTGCACGCGTGTACGGGCTGCGTGTCTGAGGGCTTGTGCATGGGTGTACGGGCTGCACGTGAGTGCTGCGTATGAGTGTAAGGGCTGTGTGTCCGAGTGCTTGTGCACGCGTGTACGGGCTGCATGTCTGAGTGCTTGCATGGGTGTGGCGCTCCCCAGCCGGCTCCCACCTCACGGCCCGTCTGCCCCCCAGAGGTGCAAGTATGACACGTGCAACTGCCAGAGCACGGAGGACTGCATGTGTGCGGCCCTGTCCTCGTACGCCCGCGCCTGCGCCGCCAAGGGCGTCATGCTGTGGGGCTGGCGGGAGCATGTCTGCAGTGAGTCTCGGGCTCCGGCCGGCCTTCCGGTCCCTGCCGTCCCACCCTGGCAGTCGAGGGGGGAGGGGATGGGGGTGACATCGCAGGGGCCAGTGGCAAACCAGCCTGGGCATCTGCTTGCATGGAGGAGCTTGGAACCCCTCAGCCCAGAAGGTGGGGCACGTGGCCCCTGTGTGGCCGGGATGGGCCTGGGGTGACCGCTCTGCTGGCCCCTCGGCTGGGCAGGTGTCCCAGCTGGACACAGGGCTTGGGGCTGGCCTTTGGGGAGCAGGAGCTGGGGCTGCCCCACCTCACACAGGCCCCTCCCCTCTGCAGACAAGGACCTGGAGTCCTGCCCCAAGTCTCAGGTC